>NC_057800.1:378795713-378831239 GCF_018294505.1 Triticum aestivum | reverse complement strand
AGAAAGGGCTTTAAAAGAAATGCCACAGTCGGACGTCTGAGCGACATCGCAAAAAGGGCTTTAAATGAAATGCCACAGTCGGACGTCTGAGCGACATCGCAGAAAGGGCTTTAAATGAAATGCCACAGTCGGACGTCTGAGCGACATCGCAGAAAGGGCTTTAAATTCACCAGTAAATAATACTCATAATAAACATTCAATCCATGAGAATAAACGGGTTAGTCCATCCACAGGGATAATCATTCAACCGGACTTAGCACTCATGCGATTCACCGGAGTCTCTGTCATCAAAGCTGACAATCGATTAGGATAAGATGGAACAAAACTTGACATGGAATAGATGATTTGGAGGAATATATGACTCTGCAGAGTTTGTACAAAATTTTTCCCACAGCCAACGGATTTTCGTAGTCACGAAGGACTAGTTCCGTTTACGGTATTTCGGAAGAAAACACAGCTAACCGGTACACACCCATCCTACCTCTCGATGCTAGGAATCACCCTAGTCATCGTCCAAGAAAAACTTTTGAGACGGGGAGATCACAATCTCGAATAGCATGGGATCAAATTTATATACGCGCGCTCTAAGGGGTGCCCCCCTCTCGGTCCCAACCGGAAACACCCATGCCCCCTGACCGGATGACTGGCTTTAATCCAGGGCCATGGAACCATCATCACGGCCTCTCCTCTTTGGTGTGTACCATGAAAGCGGTTTGCAACTTACTAAACCATATTCCTTGCAGAAAACATGTGGTAGTACAAGGAAGGAAATGATAGGTACTGGACCGATATGGTTTGACACTGAAGTCACATAGTCTGGCGTAAGACTGGCATGCTACAACACTGCCATCGTACCCATCCTCATGCCAACACATGGCCATTTATATTCACATTCATCCACGTATGGATCATCGAACTCACTCACTTTATTATCCCATAAAATAACGTTCATCGGTATGCTCACCAACATGCCATGAAACTAACTAATGCAAAACATGCCAAGACACTCATCATATCAAAAGTTCAAACATGCTTGCCTGGTTCAGAGTAGTCGGAGCCTAGCTCGGTGAAGTTCGCGGCTCCGTCACCTCCTTCGGTATCTACGGTTTAAAGAAAATATATGCGCTATCGTAAATACCAAGGAGTGCACAGAAGGTAAACCAAATATTTTTCAAATAAATCTGATAAAAAACTAGACAAAATTTTAAAGAGAACAGAAAAAGAATCAATCAAAAATACTTTTCTGATTAAAAGTTATAAGGGTTTTTGTCCAAGGACTTATCTGTAATGAAACAGAAGATTTCCAGGGGCTAGTTTATAAAAACAGAAAACGCTTCGGTAGCGACTACGCCAGCCCAAAGAGAAAACGCATTCTGCCCGAAGGCGCTTCCAGAAAACGATTCGAAAGAGAGAGCAGAGAGGCTGACGGTGGGGTCCCACCCGTCAGGTTCAAATGTTCAAACGGGGCGGCAGAGTTCGCCGGCGCCCGAGAGCCGCGGTGGTCGCCGGCGGCGATCCACGGCGAGGCAGAGAGATCGGAGAGTACCTCCGTGCTCAGGGCACCCTTCCGCGTCAGTTGATGGTGGTGGAGTCGGTCAGCGAGCACCACGTCGACGGCGAGCTTTGCTCCGGCGGACGGCGGCTCGGGTGGTCGAGGGGCTCGTCGGAGAGGGCTGCAAAGGTTAAATTGAAGAGGGGGTTATGCTCCTGGCAGCTAGAGAGGGTAACGAACGGGGTTTGAGCGCCGGAGATGGCCTCACCAGAACGAATCGGGCTGGAGGCCGAGGCGGGGCGAGGCGGCCGGAGCTGGGGGAGGAGACCTCCTCGAGGTCCCCCTAGTGGCCTGGCGGGGTGTTGGTGAGTAGTGGAGGTGCTGCGTGCACGAGAGTGAGCTCGGGACCCCTTTATATAGGCGGTCCGAGGCGGTTGCCGTGAACGAGGATCACCGGCGAGCGATTACGGTGGCGCAGTGCTCGGTCGGGGTGGTTAGGGGGTCGAGCGTCATCACGGAGGTTCAATGGGTCCGTTTTGGTGTTAAACTGGCCGGGGTTTGGGTGTTAAGGGCGAGCTCGACGGAACGGGGATGGCGCGGGCCCGTCGGCGGCGGAGAGCGCATTCCGTGCTTGCCGGCCATGGTGGCTGTGCTACGGGCGTGCGCTGGCGTGCATGAGGCCACGCGGAGAGCCAGGGAGCGATGGGCGGCGCGGAACGGTGTTCTGCCGTGGTGTGCTTCCCGTCGGCCGCCACGGGAGGTCCCGACGCCGCAGAAGACGCCAGCGAGGGTGAGCCAGCGCGCTACCGACGCCAGGAAGGCTCCACGCACACGTGTGAAGCTTCGGACAAGAGGAAGAGGCGGCGAGGAACGTGCCAAGGGCACTGTGGCCGTGTGACTGAAACTGACGGACGGAAGATGACACTGAAACTGAATTTTCTGAACTTTGAACGGTAACAGTGCCCACAAGGTGTTCGACCGAATGAAATTGGCCTCTGGTGATTTTTCCTTGAGCTGATTTTTGGTGGAGTGGCTTCTCCTTGCTCAAGTAGGCTGCATGATTTTTGGTGGAATTTTTGGAGCAGTGTGGATATGAATTTCACCAAATTTGGCAAATCTGGTCCAAACTTGCAGAGAATGTATTTTGAAAAATTTGAAAAGAGGAGGAGTGGATCAAGATGGTTCTGGGTTGTGGGTTCAAAGGGCAATCCAGGAGAATTGGTTTGAGGTCAAAACTCAAATGAAAAAGTGTACTTGCTTTGAAAATCCCTCAGGCTCCAAATAATTTTCAGAATTGAATTGAGGGGAAAAAATAATTAGAATAAAATCCAAAACCAGTTTGGATTAGTTGGGACAGAGAATTTAGGTTGATCACAAGGGGGAGGGGAGGTTTTGGAGGGGTTTTATCTCATGGGCAAAAATACAAAGCCAAGGGTGGCTTCAAAGATAAGAAAATCCCAAATTTTCATAGAGCTTCACTTAAAAATAAAACAAATTAGAACTCCCAAAAAAAATTTAGAGGGAACTAACAGAGAAGAAGTTTGCAAAAGATCAACCACCAAAGTTTGAAAGAAATAAAAACCTTGCCAAGGCAAAAGGAGGTTTTTAAGAGGAAGGTTTTTCTGAAAAAGAAAAATTTAAAAAGGTCTCTCCTCAAAACCACAAAGTTTTTGATAAAAACCAAATAAAATTTTTTGGAGTGTCACACGCATGCCACCTGTGACGACAGTGCGCGAACATCAAGGGCAGGCTCCGCCCCTGTAGAGGGCCCCGGTGGGCACCGCAGGCTATCGCGCCTTCGCTCCCGAGCTACGCACCATCGTTTGGCCAGGCAAGTTCAAGCAGGATCTGCCTCCACGCTACGACGGCACCCCCGACCCCGCGGAGTTCCTTCAGCTCTACGAGCTGAGCATCGAGGCCGCCAACGTCGACGAAAAGGTCATGGCGAACTGGTTTCCCATGGCTCTCAAGGATGGCACCCGCTCATGGCTCCTGAACCTGCCCGCAGGATCAATCTCCTCCTGGGGTGAGATGCACAACCGCTTCATCGCCAACTTCTAGGGAACTCGCGACCGCCCTTCGGCCGTGGGTGACCTGCGCCGCATCAAGCAACAGCTGGGAGAGACCCTGTAGAAGTACATCCAGTGCTTCAACAACGTTCATCTCAAGATCCCCAAGGTGACGGACGAGGCCATCATCTCAGCGTTTTTCGATGGCGTCCGCGACATCAAGATGAAGGAGGAGCTCACCATCCATGAGGATCTATGCACGACTTTGGAGCTGTTCAACATAGCAACCAAATGTGCAAGAGCTGAGGAGGGGCGTCTCTCCCTCCTCGAGCTCCCTGCTGCCGACCCAGAGGAGAAGAAGGCCAAGGCGAAGGACGTGAAGCGCAAGGGAGTGGCCGTGCTCACAGCGGAGCCGGACACGAAGCACGGCCGAGACTACCCCGAGTCGTCCAAGAGCAGTCGTCCGTTCTGCGCCTTCCACAACGTACACAACCACAGCACCAACGATTGTCAAGAGCTTAGGGCCATCCGAGATGGACGCTTCAGTCAACGCCCTGAGCACAATGACTGGGGCTATGACCGAGGAGGAGGACGAGGTGGAGGACGCTCGGATGACCGCGGCCCCCGCCAGGAGTGGCGCGACCGGCCTCATGAGGACCACTGGCAGGAGTAGGCTTGTGAGGGCGCCTGGCACAACCAGCCTCATGAGGACCGTCCTCAGGGCAATCCTGGCCTCCCTCCGCTGCCGCCACCACCAAGAAGGAATGATGACCACCATTAGGACGAGGGGGCTGGGGGCTTCTAGGAACCGCGTGCTATCGCCTGCATCTTGGGCGGAGCTCAGGCCCCAGCATCTCAGCATATCTTCAAGAAGTTTGCTCGCGAGGTGAACACAACCCTTCCTAGGCTCGAGGCCACGCGCCCGCTCACGTGGTCCAAGTATGCCATCACCTTCAGCTTGGCGGACCAGCTCAAGTGCGTGGTGACCACCGGCATCCTCCTGATTCTCTATTCACCCGTCATCAGCAATGTCCAAGTCACTAAGACCCTCATCGACGGTGGCGCAGGGCTTAACGTCCTGTCTGTCGAGACATTCGATAGCCTCCAAGTGCCATACGATCAGCTTCAGCCCACCAAGCCCTTCTCAGGAGTGACTGACGGCTCCACCACCCCGATAGGGCAAGTTCGTCTCCCTGTCACCTTCAGACAACGCAACAACTACCGCACTGATCTCATCGACTTCAAAGTCGCCCACATTCGTCTGCCGTACAATGTCATCCTCGGGTACCCAGCATCAGACAAATTCATGGTAGTGACCCACCATGGCTACAACATCCTCAAGATGCCAGGAAGCGGCGGAATCATCACAGTCCCCTGCGAAGAAAAAGATGCGGTGTGCTCCCTCGAGTGCACCTTCCAAGCCGCAGCAATCGAAGACCCTGACAGCAAGGGCACGCAGTACCCTCCTGAAGCCATCCCCAAGAAGAAGCAGCTACTCCACATAGGGCCTCAGGGGGGTGGCGCCGCTAGCGACGCCACATCAGGATCGACGCGCACCCTGGGGCGCCTCCCTCCCTCACATAGGAAGGCGCGCCCGGTGCCCTCCTCAGGCAGGGCTCGGGGGCTCTCTTCTGGAGGGCCTCAGACCTAGCCGACATCACGAGGGAGGCGCCCAGGCACCACGTGGAGGCATGCTTTGCGGCACGGTTCCCTCAGGAGGGCACCGGGCGAGGAGCGCCCAGCGCTCAGGAGTTCATCGTCAAGGCCACCCAGGAGCTTCAGGAAGCAAGCGCAATACACGGAGACCGCTGCCCACCTGGTACAGCTCCCCATCCAGGCGAGGGTGGTGAGCTGCGCGTCTACATTGACATCCCAGGGCTCAATAGGGCCGCATCTCAGGAGTGCTTCTGGCCTTCGTGCGCTGGCCGGTGCGAGGGTCCACCTCACAGCTACGTTCGCATGCCGTTTGGCCTGCCGAGCGTGGCAACCGCCTTCCAGTGCAACCTACGAAGCATCCTGGCAACCCAAGAAGCCAGGCATCACGTGGTCCTGGCAGAGATGGAGACGGTCCTCAGGGAGCTGCTACCTCTTGAGCATGCGTTGGTTTTCCCTTGAATAGGAAAGGGTGATGCAGCAAAGTAGCATAAGTATTTCCCTCAGTTTTTGAGAACCAAGGTATCAATCCTGTAGGAGGTAACACGCAAGTCCCTAGTACCTGCACAAACAAACAAGAACCTCGCAACCAACGCGATAAAGGGGTTGTCAATCCCTTCACGGTCACTTACGAAAGTGAGATCTGATAGAGATAATAAGATAAATATTTTTGGTATTTTTATTGTATAGAATAAAGATTGCAAAATAAACAACGATAGAAATAGCAAATTGATAGGAAAATAATATGATGGAAGATAGACTCGGGGCCCATAGGTTCCACTAGTGGCTTCTCCCAAGATAGCAAATTCTACGATGGGTGAACAAATTACTGTCAAGCAATTGATAGAAAAGCACATAGTTATGAGGATATCTAGGTGTCGGTGTCAAAACCGGCGGATCTCGGGTAGGGGGTCCCGAACTATGCGTCTAGGCCGGATGGTAACAGGAGGCAGGGGACACGATGTTTTACCCAGGTTCGGGCCCTCTTGATGGAGGTAAAACCCTACATCCTGCTTGATTGATATTGATGATATGGGTAGTACAAGAGTAGATCTACCACGAGATCAGAGAGGCTAAACCCTAGAAGCTAGCCTATGGTATGATTGTTGTTCGTCCTACGGACTAAAACTCTCCGGTTTATATAGACATCGGAGAGGGCTAGGGTTACACAGAGTCGGTTACAATGGTAGGAGATCTACATATCCGTATCGCCAAGCTTTCCTTCCACGCCAAGGAAAGTCCCTTCCGGACACGGGATGAAGTCTTCAATCTTGTATCTTCATAGTCCAGGAGTCCGGCCGAAGGTATAGTCCGGCTATCCGGACACCCCCTAATCCAGGACTCCCTCAGTAGCCCCTGGACCAGGCTTCAATGACGACGAGTCTGACACGCAGATTGTCTTCGGCATTGCAAGGCGGGTTCCTTCTCCAAGTACTTCATAGAAGATTTTGAACACAAAGGTAGTGTCTGGCTCTGCAAAATAAGTTTCCACATATTGCCATAGAGAGAATAACATTTACACAAATCTAATCTGCTGACGTATTCCGTAGCGTGACATCACACCACGGCCAAGTCTTTATTCGAATCATTTTACTATCCCACCTCAGCGCGTTTAGCGAGGCGGTTTCCTTCGCACGTCTTGTTAAAGCAGAGATCATGTCCCCTTATTCCAAGATTCTCATCAATATGGGTGTGGGTAACCCAACCGTACTCGTTGGTATATTTCCTTGATCAAAGGCGAGTCCCAAATGGTCACAGGGAAGGCCCTTGGTATTCAACCTCTTATAAAGAGACCAAGGCCTTACTCCTTTCTTTCAATCTCAAACGAGTTCGCCCTTCGCCTCGAGTTCCAACACCCAAGGCTCCAGATTTCAGGCGCTTCGGACCTTTGACAATGTCCGGTTCCGACCTTCGAGGCTGATGGATGGCTTCCTCCGTCATGGAGGAGGACGTGCTGAAGTTGAGAGAGGCCAGGTTCTTGACCGGCGAAATCTCGCATAGGCTGCCTGCTCAAGGGCAGGTCATTCCCACTCCCAAGCCCGGTGAGAGTGTGGTGTTCATGTCTCACTTCCTTCGGGGGCTAGGCTTCTCGACGGATCCCTTCATGAGGGGGCTCATGTATTATTATGGGCTGGAATTTCACGACTTAGCCCCGGAGTCCATCCTCCATATTTCCTCATTCATCGTCGTGTGTGAAGCCTTCCTCCGTATCACTCCTCACTTTGGACTATGGCTCAAGACCTTCAAAGTAGAGCCGAAGATAATCGAGGGACGGCATGCGGAGTGCGGAGGTGCTTTTATAAGCAAGAATGCTGGTACTCCATGGCCCGAGGGCTCTTTTCAAGAGGAGTCCAGCTTATGGCAGCGAGAGTGGTTTTATATTACCGCTCCCAGGGCCCCTAAGTGGGTGGCGCCACCTGCCTTTCGCTCGGGTCCCCCGCCACGACTGGCGTCATGGGTCAATACGGGGCTGGACTGGGGGCCGACAAAGGACGTGCCCCAGTTGCAGGGCCACATCTGAGATCTCCTAGAAAGAGACATCAGTCTGGTCATGGTGACACAGGTTATGTTAATTCATCAAGTTCTGCCCTGCAAACGTCGCCCCCTCCGCCTGTGGGAGTTCAACCCAGAGGGACCATGAGTTCTCCAACATTTTCTTGGCATGACGCCCGTGGAGATGTACAAATTGTTCTTCGGTCCACAAGTAGTGTGTCCGGATTCTACGGAGGACGCAGGTTTGAGCTGCAATCGTTCGGATACTCAAGTAAGTAGCCTTGTGCCCGGACTCGCTATTCGTATATTTATCATAAAATTGCCCCTAAAAGAGCTGTCCTTTAAATAGGAGTGGATAGCGAAAGCAAAGCTAATCAGGTGTCCGGCCCCCCTCCCCGAGACCACGCCGGGTCCCGTGCTAGTCAGGATGTTGGAGGTTGTGCCTTCAAAGGAAAGCGAGGGAGGGGACAAGGGAGCTACAACCTCCTCAAAGGAGGTTGTCCGGAAAGGAGGAATCGAAAATTCCTCTCCTCAGGGGAAGAAGAGGACCGCCTCTGAAGACCCGGAGACCATGGCCTTAAAGCGGGGGAAGAAATCTTCGCCAGAGGGTCCTGTGCTGGGGGATACTTCGGCCGAATTATGCCCTCAAGGGGATCAACCCTCCACCGAGCCGTAAGTAGAGAGGAGTTTTCTTTATAAGAAACGAGAGAAATCCCCGCTTTATATCTGAGAAAAGTAATCGAAAATTTACCTTGTAGCTCGGACCTTAGCCCTTCACAGCAGAGCTCGTCTTCGGGGGATCTTCTTCTGGAGATGATGGAGAGCGGAACGCCTCCCCCTGCCGTACCACCTTGTGAGGCGGGTGACCCTGAGGTATCGTCGTGGAGGTTTTCTCCAAATCCGGCAGGGTCGGAAGGTAGTCATATGGCCCCCCAAAGCCCTCCGCGTTCGGCCTTCGAAAAGGGCCATCAGACGAGTCCGGTGCTGTCTGGTGCGCGGTCGGAGGAGCTGAAGGATCTGCTAGGGCGAGCATCTATCTCAGAGGAGCACCGTGCATTGATGGGTACGGTGATTGAGAGGATTTCATCCGCGGAGAGCGGATTGCACGAGGCCGTCAGGAGTTTACTGACAGGTTTTGAGGTACGCGAAATAATGTACCCTTTTTGGACAGTTGCGCGTAAATAAGATGCGCCCTGTGTAGATAGTAGCCCCTGAGACTCTGTGTGTTGTCAAAAGTGAGGGCGCACAGAGGATCATAATCCCAGGTCTAATATGCCGCCTTTATACGTAGGTGGCGAAGTGTTCGGTGGCCAGCCAGACTGATGGATTTGCCGAGCTAAAGCAGCAACTTGACGTGGCAGATGCCGACATCGCACTTGTCAACAAGCGACTTGACGAGGCACAAGGTATGTAATTCCTTCGG
This sequence comes from Triticum aestivum, assembly GCF_018294505.1. Lineage (NCBI taxonomy): Eukaryota > Viridiplantae > Streptophyta > Magnoliopsida > Poales > Poaceae > Triticum > Triticum aestivum. The sequence goes on along the minus strand of NC_057800.1, from coordinate 378,822,169 downwards.
CGGCGCCTGGTAAGAGGAGCTTTATGCCAGTATCTTACAATGTGTGCGCTTGATGCAGATGGTGCTGCTGCCATGGAGAATCTTCGGGCAGAACTTGCCCGAGCCAAGGAGCAAGCCAGGAAAAGTGATGCGGCTGCCGGAAAGGCAATTTAAGAGCTGAAAGCCGAACATGCTGCTCACTACCGAAGCAAGAAGGAAATGGCCGAGATGGCCGTGAAGCTGAAGAACGCTGCTGACCGTTGCAAGCTTCTTGAAAAAGAAGATTGGGCGGAACAGATGGACATGAAGAAGGCCGTTGCCGATGCCAAGGATGCTCGCTCTGCGATGAGAGCTGTGAAGGAGGAGCTGCGTCAGGCCGGAGAAATCGCGGCTGGAAAGCCCTTTATGCTACGGAGGAAGTTCTGTGATCCTAAACATGCTCCGTTAGACCAGATGTGGAGTATGGCAGACACCTATCTGGATTTAGCAGCGAGTGCCGCAGATGCGGCCGAGCACTTCCGAGATCAAGAAGATCGCGAAGTGGAAAAGCTCTTCTGGTCGCAGTTCCACAATCCAGAGCGTCCACTGTCATTAGCCGATCATTTGGCCGAATGGGCCGAGCTAAATAGGTTGTCCGGACTCGCCATGAAGTATGTCGTGAGTCATCTGTGCCCAGAGAGACCAGAGCCGAAAAGTTATTTCAACTTGGTGCAGCAGTTCCTTGGTGCGGCGCCGCATATCAATGCGATGAAGAGGTCAGCGTGCATAGAGGGTGCGCGGATGGCTCTTGCCCGTGTCAAGACATACTGGGCGGAAATGGAGGCCACCGCTGTTGCATCCCCAGACTCGGATGGAAGCCGAGTACCTGCCGAGCGCTATTTTCAGGAAGTTCTGCAAGGCGCTCGTTTAATAGAGACGCAGTGCTTGAAGGATACGATATTCGAATAGCATGTATTATTGTAAGACAATATTTTGATAAATTGTAGAAGCTTTTTATACTTGTCCCTACAAGTATTATGATACCTCCTGTGCGGCCGTTTAACATATATGTATATATAATCTGAAAGATGGCAGTCGTCGGCTTCAGCCCCCAAGCACATAATGCGGGGGTGTTCGCAGAAGGCGCATTTTCACACTTGATCCAACGTCTTGGTCCTACAAAGGAGGTGATAGCGCAGCGAACTAGGCAATCGGACTATGATGCTCTATCACTTTCACTTAGCCATAGGAGTTTGACATTGAGGCTACTTATATAGCCCCTGGTGGCGCCTGCGCTCACCCGAACTTGGGGCGCGTATGTGCTTGGCCGGGAAATGACCCTTCTTTAATGCGGAGGAATCCTAAAGATTCTGGTATGTCATCGAGTGGTTGACCAGTCTCACGCTATATCATGAGAGTCAGTTTTCGGCTTTCTCTACTGAGGTGCTCGCCTGGCCGAATCGGGGCACAATCGCAGTAGTTCTCCTGGTGCCGCCTTAGCCGATATAGCGGAACGTAAGGCAGCAAAACACAGGAGCCAGGCAAACCCAACATTTGACCAAAGACATGATTCGGAGCTGATGCATATAAGGCCAAACTCGCGACGCCGAACACTCCCTAAGGTATTCAGTCTTTATGAGGGCGGGCGGGATAACGCCCTTAGTAATAAGCCCCTAGTGTCCAGGTACGCGCAAAACTCTGACGTGGCCACATGCCAAAACGCCAGCCTCCTCCTTGGTTATACCAAGAAACCAGGGGATGTGTATCAACAAGAGACAGTAAAAAAGGTTTACGCAGGGTCTTAATCTGAAAAGAATCCCTGGAACGGGTCCCTGCTGCACGTCTACGCCTGTGTCTCCATTGTGCCGTATCCTGGACGGGCGTAGCACGGTGTTCATCTATAAAAGAGAGGAACTTAGTTAAAGAAAGATCGTGCCGAACACGAGTTATACTAAATAAACAAAGTATAAATCGAAATGGGTAAAATTGAGCTTTATTGTCTCTTGTTTTATATGCGTGGAGCCCCTAGTATAGGGGTATACGGCTATTAAGCCTTTATCAATTGTATGTTTATGCCGGACTCTCCTAGCCGTGTTCGTGGTCTTGACGACCTGTTTAGATGCTTTGGCTGGTGAAGCCGCTTTATTGTGGGGCTGTCAAGGCAGCCGCACTGTTTTCCGCGCGGGAGGAACACTCAATGTTTTCCCTTTAATAAGATGATGCCTCGTGGACCGGGCATCTTAAGCATAAGAGATGCATAATGCGGTATTGCGTTAAAGCGGGCGAAAGCTTCGCGTCCCAGTAGTGCTTGATAGCTACTTGAGAATGGGGCGATGTGGAAAGTTAGCTGTTCGCAACGGAAGTTATCGGGGGAGCCGAACATAACTTCTAGCCGGAGAGAACCCATGCAACGGGCATCCGGGCCTGGCGTTACCCCTTGAAAGGAGGTTTTGCTATGGCGAATTTTTGTTGGGTCTTTCCCCATGTTGCGGATTGTGTCCTGGTATAACAGGTTTAGACCACTGCCGCCGTCCATCAGGACATTTGTAAAATGGAGTCCGCCGATTATTGGATCTAGTACCAAGGCAGTCGAGCCTGCGTTCCGGATACTTCTAGAGTAATCCTGATGGTCGAAGGTGATTGGTTTTAACAACCATTGGCGAGACTCCTTTGGGATAGGCCGTATGGCGCGTATCTCTTGTGGCGTCGTTCTGTTCGTCACGTGAAGTAAGTTTACTGTTTTGACTTCTTGTGGGAAATCCTTTTGTTTCCTGGTGCTCTGCTTGTGGGGTTCATCGTCGTCCTCACTTGGTGTGCCGAGCCCCTTGTGTTCGGCGTTTAGCTTGCCGGCTTGCTTGAAAACCCAACAATCTCTATGGGTATGGTTCGCAGGCTTCCCGGGAGTACTGTGTATTTGACATACCTTGTCCAAGATTTTGTTTAAGTTGGATAGCTCGTCCCTGTTATCCCCGAGGGGCGGCTTTCTCTGATTCTGCCGCAAGCTTTTGAATCCGGCGTTGACCGCCGTGCTCTTCGAGCTGTTTCCCTTATTCCGGCACTGGTCCTTGCTGCGTCGGGGTTTTCCGTTTCCATCCCTAACTTCGGATGTACTTGGGTCACTGGTGCTGCATCTTGCCAACCAGCTGTCCTCTCCTGCGCAAAAGCGGGTCATGAGGCTTGTCAATGCGACCATTGTTCTTGGTTTTCTTGGCCGAGGTGTCTGGCGAGCCATTTGTCTTGAACGTTGTGCTTAAAAGCTGCTAGGGCTTCGGCGTCCGGACAATCAACTATCTCATTCTTTTTAGTAAGAAATCTGTTCCAGAATTTCCGGGCTGACTCTCTGGGCTGTTGAGTTATGTGACTGAGATCGTCTGCATCTGGAGGGCGGACATAGGTCCCTCGAAAATTTGCCCGGAAAGCATCCTCAAGCTCTTCCCAACTTCCAATGGTGTTTTTGGGAAGGCTTTTGAGCCAATGCCTGGCTGGCCCTTTAAGCTTGAAGGGTAAGTATTTTATGGCATGGAGGTCATCTCCTCTGGCCATGTGTATGTGGAGGATATAATCCTCGATCCAGACCCCGGGATCTATTGTGCTGTTGTATGCCTCTATGTTTACGGGCTTGAATCCCGCTGGAAATTCATGGTCCAGCACCTCGTCGGTGAAACATAGGGGGTGTGCGGCACCCCTGTATTTGGGTGTGCCGTGATGTTCAGATATTTGTTGTGTTGCATTGCTTACTAGAGCTTGCTTTCTTGGCCCGTATATAGATCTGGCTGGGCCATCTTTTTGATGTGGATCCTTTGGTGGATGGCGTGCCAGCTTGTGTGCGGCGCCGCTTGCCACTCCATGCTGGCCATGCGGTCGTCCATCCGACCGGATGGCTTTCCTATTTTTTGACTGCGAGGGCTCTAAGGCCTCCTCGTCAAATTCAGGTAGTAGCTTTCGCTTTGGATAGCTTTTTGTGCGGCAACTGCCGGCATATTTGTCTGCGGTGTTGCGTACTTTGCTCCATCTGATTCTGAGTGCATCTTCCGCAGTTTTGAGCTTCCGCTTCTGCTTTTTTAGGCTATGCGCAGTGGCGACGAGCCTTTTGTGGAGGTTCTTCTACTCCATGAGTTTATCCGGCGTAAGGTTGTCCGGACTGTTGTTTTCACCGGGGATGGGGTGTTCGGTTTGTTTATCCGAGTTTCCTTGTTCGGATGCTTGCTCGAAGGCATGTTCGTCGTCCGCCGGCTCGTCCTGCTCTATGGCTGGGTCTGTATGACTGCTGTCTTTGTCGAGGCGGGGCTTGGAGCGGCGCTTACGTCGCCGCTTTGATTGCTTTTCGAGTGAATGATCCCTTGTTGCATCCCTGTGTTCCTCGTCGTCGCTTCCTTTGGGTGTGTCCACCATGTATACATCATGAGATGAGGTGGCTATCCAGTGCCTTATAGGCGTTGGTTCGTGTTCATCTCCTACATCGTCGTCCATACCATCGATGTCTTCGGAGTCGAAGTCGAGCACGTCGTTTAATTATCGATAGTGGCTACGAAGTGGGTGGTGGGTGGGGCTTGAATTTCTTCATCATCCGCATCCCAACTTTGTTGACCATAGTCCAGCCAGGGCTCTCCTGATAAAGAGAGAGACTTTAGTGAATTCAGAATATCGCCGAAGGGCGAGTGGTGTAAGATGTCCGCGGTGGTGAACTCCATGATCGGCGCCCAATCGGGTTCGATCAGTCGGGGTGCAGAGGGCTCGGAGTCTGGAGAGGAGTCCGACTCCTTGGAGTCACAGGCTTTGCAGAGAATAGGGCAGGTGTTCGGCTTGATCACCGTAGAGATTGCAGCCCCCGAGGCGGTGTCTAACCACCTGTCCTCGATTGGTGTGATCGGCTCCGAGCTAGGGGTCGGAGCGGACACTGTTCGGCGGCAGAGCTAAATCATGCCCATTGTGACAGTGCGGCGCACTCGGCTATGGCTCGAATCCGTCGAAGATCAAGTCTTCACGGATGTCGGCTGTGTAGTTCAAACTTCCAAATCCGACCTGATGGCCAGGGGCGTAGCTTTCGATCTGCTCCAGATGACCAAGCGAATTGGCCCGCGGTGCAAAGCCGCCAAATACGAATATCTGTTCGGGGAGAAAAGTCTCACCCTGGATCGCATCGCTGTTGATGATCGGAAAAGCCATCGGGCCTAAAAGCGACGACACGGAGGAACTCTCAATGAAAGCACCAATGTCGGTGTCAAAACCGGTGGATCTCGGGTAGGGGGTCCCGAACTATGCGTCTAGGCCGGATGGTAACAAGAGGCAGGGGACACGATGTTTTACCCAGGTTCGGGTCCTCTTGATGGAGGTAAAACCCTACGTCCTGCTTGATTGATATTGATGATATGGGTAGTACAAGAGTAGATCTACCACGAGATCAGAGAGGCTAAACCCTAGAAGCTAGCCTATGGTATGATTGTTGTTCGTCCTACGGACTAAAACTCTCCGGTTTATATAGACACCGGAGAGGGCTAGGGTTACATAGAGTCGGTTACAATGGTAGGAGATCTATATATCCGTATCGCCAAGCTTGCCTTCCACGCCAAGGAAAGTCCCTTCCGTACACGGGACGGAGTCTTCAATCTTGTATCTTCATAGTCCAGGAGTCCAGCCGAAGGTATAGTCCGGCTATCTGGACACCCCCTAATCCAGGACTCCCTCACTAGGCATGATCATGTATATAGGCATCACGTGCGCGACAAGTAGACCGAAACGATTCTGCATCTACAACTATTACTCCACACATCGACCGCTATCCAGCATGCATCTAGAGTATTAAGTTCATAAGAACAAAGTAACACATTAGGCAATATGACATGATGTAGAGGGAAAAACTCAAGCAATATGATATAAACCCCATCTTTTTACCCTCAATGGAAACAATACAATACATGCCTTTCTGCCCCTACTGTCACTAGGAAAGGACACCGCAAGATTGAATGTGAAGCCCTGAGACCGATGCGCCAGGTGTCTTCCAGTTATTCGCCGACGTTGCCATGTCATTTTCTTGCGTGTTGCATCTCATCATGTCATCATGTGCATTACATCATCATGTTTTTGAAACTTGCATTCATTCGGGTCTCCCAGTTCCTTCCGTTGCCCGTTCTGAGCCCAGACACACTCGCCCGCGCCCGGGGCACCTCTGAAATATTATTTTTATAAGTGGCCAGAAAATGTTCTTGGAATGGGTTGAAAGTTGGCATGCGGTGTTGTTATGTTGTTAGTAGGTTGCCTACCAAGTTTCATCGCATTCGGACCCCGTTTGATGCCCCACCGATTAACTATAGCGACAATATAGTCGGTCAAATCGTCGGACGTTTTCGGTCTTCGAAAACTATTGCCAGGCTTTCCCTCTCTTTCCTCCCTAGACCGTCTACACAATCTAGTACTTATCGCCAGGCCCAATCTAACCTCTCTCGTCAGCCCGCGGCCCTCCTCGCGCGCGCGTCTGGAAGCTGTCCCGGACTTGACCCGGGCAGTCATCACCGTTGGATTCGATTCATCCCCAAACATCTAGAAAACATCTCCGTTTTCTTTTTTTGGACTCCCTAGAATTTTTTTTCTCGACCGCATGATTACGATCGGACGGACCGTATACCCCCTAGCCTAAGCCAATAATGTATATAAGAGAGCAACCCCAAATTTTAGGTGAGCTGTCCCATCATTCCCTCACCCGCCGCTACCACACTCCCGCATCCACCTCGGGATCCTCCCAGATCTGATTGAACCAACCACCTGCAACCATCTCCCTCCCCTCCCGATTCACCTCCATTGATCCCAACACCACCAAGCCGCCTCGGCGGACCTTGCTGGAGCTCCACCGGCTACCACCACCAGCAGAAGCAAAGCCACTTGAGCTCCTTTCTCTTCCTCCTCTGCCCGAGCGCGCCCGTCCTCGCACCCCCGACGTGCCTGCGCCTCCACCCCGCCGCCTCGTCTACCTCGTGCGCCCGAGCACCACCGCGCCGGCTGGCGAGCCGACGCCGACGAGCACCAACAGGCCGTCCTCGTCACCCTGCTCCCTTCCCCTTCTCTTCCTCGCTGGAGCTCTCCCTGACCACCCCCAGTCCTGTTTCGCTCACATGGATCCATGGCGCCGCCGCTTGGAGCTCCGCCTCCTTCGGCCACCTCCCCGCCGTGTCGCCCGCCGGATCCGGCCGTCCGCTCCATCCTGCCGCTCGCTGGAGCCCCCGCGTCCCCGCCATGCGCCAAGTCCCCGCTGACACCGTCTCCCCTGCTTCTGCATGTGGTAGCCCATGTGAGGTCGAGGACGAGCCGAGCGCCAAGTCACCTTTGCCGCTTCGAGCCGTGCCCGTTGACCGCATCCGCCAGGTCCCGTGAGAACCTCCGCCATCCGTCCGTCGTGCCCGGCCCCGGTTCGCCTCCACGCCGCCCCCGTCGCAAGTCCGACTGCAGTCGTCGCCACTGCATTCCCTGCTTCACGAACGAGGCGCGCCCCTTGTTGACTTGGTCCGGCGCCAGAGTGGTTGGCCTCCAAAACCCAACGGCCTCCATCTCAACCGAGCCGGCCCACTGCTCCTCCGAATGGCCCAAGGCCCGTGGGTGAGGCAACACCCAAGCCCCGCTGCACTGTTGGGCTACCAGATTCGGCCCGATTAGTGTTTTTTTTCCTTTGGACGCATTTAATCTTTTATCCCTGGTTTTTTAGATTTGGAGAAAAACCCCTAAGCTCCATGCATATCATAACTCACCAACCGTGCATCTTTTCTAAAAACATTATATATGAAAAATGCTTAGAATCTTGTGTAGTTTCATAATATCCAACTTTCATGCATGTTTGAAATGTCTAAATTGTTGTTTGTTTAAATTTGTTCAAATGCCATGTTAAAATGCTTTAATTCATAACTAAGTAACCGTAGCTCCGAATTTAATAAATTCTATATGTATATGGGGTAGAAAAATGCCTAGTTTAACATGGTGCACTTATCTTGCATGTTTAACAACTCTAAAATTATGCTTAGGGCAGATCGGTACCAACTTTGAAATATGCATATGGGGATTTACCAGAATTGTTGTTTGTTGTTCCGACCTCATTTAAACTTGCCTAGACAGGTAGTTCTCATATGCTTCACCCCTTTCCATGTTCAATAACATTTAATATTGTTTGGTACATAAACAAGAGAGAACTAAATAATTGATGTGGTGTTTCATTAATATGCAACTCGTTGAATATTGAGCTCCACTTAATTTGTAGTATTGTTTGTGCACTTTGCCATGCCACGCCTCATTAAACCGGACATGCATCATACTTGATTCTGCATCATGCCATGTTATTGTGATGGTTGTTTACTATGTTGTTTGCTCTTTTCCGGGTTGCTTCTCTTGTTAGCTTCGGTTTCGTTCCAGAGTTGTGAGGATTCGTTCGACTACGTCCATTTGTCTTCTTCATGGACTTGTTCTTCTTCCTTGCGGGATCTCAGGCAAGACGACCATACCCTCGAAATCACTTCTATCTTTGCTTGCTAGTTGTTCGCTCTATTGCTATGCCGCGCTACCTACCACTTGCTATATCATGCCTCCCATATTGCCATGTCAAGCCTCTAACCCACCTTTCCTAGCAAACCGTTGTTTGGCTATGTTACCTCTTTTGCTCAGCCCCTCTTATAGCGTTGCTAGTCGCAGGTGAGGATGAAGTTTGTTCCTTGTTGGAACATGGATATTGTTGGGATATCATTATTATCTCTTATTTACTTTAATGCATCTATATACTTGGTAAAGGATGGAAGGCTCGGCCTTATGCCTGGTGTTTTGTTCCACTCTTGCCGCCCTAGTTTCCGTCATACCGGTGTTATGTTCCTTGATTTTGCGTTCCTTACGCGGTTGGGTGTTATGGGAACCCCTTGACAGTTTGCTTTGAATAAAACCCCTCCAGCAAGGCCCAACCTTGGTTTTAAATTTTCCTAACAACCTATAACCTTCCCTTGGGTTTACGCGAGCCCGAGGGTCATCTTTATTTAACCCCCCCCGGGCTGTTGCTCCTCTGAGTGTTGGTCCAAACCGAGCCGCCTGCGGGGCCACCTCGGGGAAACTCGAGGGTTGGATTTACTCGTAGCCTGTATCATCCGGTGTTGCCCTGAGAACGAGATACGTGCGACTCCTATCAGGATTTGTCGGCACATCGGGTGGCTATGCTGGTCTTGTTTTACCATTGATGAAATGTCCTGTAACCGGGATTCTGAGACTGATCGGGTCTTTTCGGGAGAAGGAATATCCTTCGTTGACCGTGAGAGCTTGTGATGGGCTAAGTTGGGACACCCCTGCAGGGTATAAACTTTCGAGAGCCGTGCCCGCGGTTATGTGGCAGATGGGAATTTGTTAATATCCGGTTGTAGAGAACTTGGAACTTAACTTAAGTAAAATACATCAACTGCGTGTGTAGCCGTGATGGTCTCTTTTCGGCGGAGTCCGGGAAGAGAACATGGTTCTTGTGTTATGTTTGAACGTAAGTAGTTTCAGGATCACTTCTTGATCACTTCTAGCTTCACGACTGTTGTGTTGCTTCTCTTCTCACTCTCATTTGCGTATGTTAGCCACCATATATGCTTAGTGCTTGCTGCAGCTCCACCTCACTACCTTTTCCTACCCATAAGCTTAAATAGTCTTGATCTCGCAGGTGTGAGATTGCTGAGTCCTCGTGACTCACAGACACTTCCAAACAGTTGCAGGTGCCGATGATACCAGTGTAGGCGACGCAACCCAGCTCTTGTGGGAGCTCGATGAAGATCTTGATAATTGTTTTGTTTCGTTTCCTGTTGATCAGTACTGGTGCCCAGTTGGGGCGATCGGGGATCTAGCATTTGGGGTTGTCTTGTTTTATTTTGGTTCCGTAGTCAGACCTTTGATTGTACTTTGGATGATGTATGTATTATTTATGTATTGTGTGAAGTGGAGATTGTAAGCCAACTCTTTATCCCTTTCTTATTCAGTACATGGGATTGTGTGTAGATTACCCCTCTTGCGACAAACCTACCATGCGACTATGCCTCTAAGTCATGCCCCGACACGTGGGAGATATAGCCGCATTATGGGTGTTACAAGTTGGTAATCAGAGCCATCCCCGACTTAGGAGCCCCCTGCTTGATCGAATCACTGACATCGTTGAGTCTAGAACAAAATGTTTTGAGTCTTAGGATTATATATATTGGAGAGTAGGATTATTTTTACTCCTCAGTCCCTTCGTCGCTCTGGTGAGGCCTCCTGACATAGAAGTTTTGACTCTCCTCTCCTCAAATTTCGCTAAAAAAATTTAGGATCACGCGGGTATCTTGGAATCGTTCCGATAGTCTTGTGACGAGAACATTGTTCTTGGTGCCTCTTGACATTTAGGGGTTGTGGCAGTGTCCCAGGGAGTTGAGCTCCGAGTTGTTGCCATCACAATTTTATCGTTGCAGTTCTGGAATACCTGAGTTTCGTCGACATCGAAAATCTCTTTTATGCAGTTGTTGGTGAGATAACCTCGACGCCACCCAGTACTGGGGTGGGAGCTCGGGAGTATTGCCATAACTCGTATAACAGATGCTTTTCGAAGGTTGAGGTACACGATTTCCGAAGGTTTCTTGGTTATGTGTTGAAGGATGGATACAGCTGGATGTAGGGATTGTTAGTTTGGGTGAGATAATATGCTTCCCGTGTATCCCCAACACCTGATTGCATAACCAGAAAGTTTCGGGAGTTTATAGGTGGGAATTCAAGTAGCTCCTAGAATATCTTTTCAACAGACACATGATACGATATGGGATCTATCATATGTTTGTTCCGGCTTATTCTGCGAGCCAAATCCTTTGTTTTGTTTTGGTTTGTAGTATTCAAGTTGCTTCAATGACAAGTGTTGATTCCATACCTTTTCCAAGCGGTGTGCTCATATTTCTATGTGGATGCTAATCCTTATTGATCATCAAGGTTGTCTTTTCAATTCTTTCCAACCGGTGTGCTTCTCTTCAAGTGGATCTGATCTTGTCCAACATCCGCAAGATCAATTCAAAGTCTTCTCGACGTTATTTTTTTCATTCGTCCCAAGTTGCCTTTGTTTTTCCCGCCCTCCCACCCTTTTCTTCAAGGACTCGGATTTCTTAATCAAGTATCATTTTTATTGATGTGAAGTCTCTCCATTCTTTTCCGCCAATGTCCTTATCCGGTGATTCTCAGGAAGATACTAACGGAGCTTCAAGTATATTATTCTTCGTTCTCTTTTCTTCTCCGGTGGATTAAATTCAAGCTTTGTCGATCATATCCTTTCCTTGTTTAAATGTTTTCTCATGCTGGTGCACTTCTTAATCGCTCACCTCTCGCTATTCATTTGTTCCAGAGTGTTGAAGATATCTTAGAATATTCAAGTTTCCATTCTCAATTCGCTCAAGTTCTTTTGAGGCTGTTATCTCATTTAAGCCATTTAAATCAACCGGTGCAATCTCTCTTCAAAATTGTTCAACGGTGTATCTTTTGAGTGGGCCCTAACCCACATGTCTTTTCCTAGGATCTTACCTGACTCCTCTATTTTCCCGGAGTTACTCTCAAATTCTTCTCCAAGTTTGATGTAAGAATGAATTATCATCAGTCATTTGTATTTCTCCAAGATTTGTCAAATTCTTTACATCGTTGGCTCAACCTCTTTGCTTTTGATTCTCCCGGAGTGTCTAAACAATTCTTAGTGGTGGTTCTCGTCATCATTCTCAACATTTGAAGACCGAAGAAGAGTTTCTCTGCAATCATATCCGTTCTCTTGAAGATTCTTGGTGCTAGCTTTATGCCATCCTCTCATAATTGTTTTCGATTGTGAACATTATTTTCACCCATCCGGAGCAATTCAAGAGTCTTTTCAGTTTGATTCTCCGAAGACCATCATTGCAGGTTTATTCATTCTCAGCTTTCAGCTCTCATTCTCCAAATCTTACCGGTGCATCGTTTAAGTTTTCTCTAATCAGATCGTGATCTCTTCGTTCTCATGTATCTAAATTCCCTCAAGTATCTTCATTCGTTCTCTAATTCTTCCCGGTGTTTCCTTATCTTTTCTTTGTTCATTTTCAATTCTTATGGTGGTTCGTTCAAGAGTTCTCTTCCTTGGTATCATATCAATTCATCCGTTCTTTCAAATCCTAACAATAGTTCATTGAAGTCTTTTCTCAAGTTTGTGCTATATCTATCTTAATCCTTTCCACGAGAATAAGTAGTATTCCAAATCCATTGCTTGTCATCAATTTAAAGTGGTGAAGGGTACGCATAACATAATTCTTATTCTTGCTTCATCCAAATGATGGATTCATTATTCTAGAGTTTGTTCATGATGAATAAATTCTCGGTTTCAATTGTTTCATCTTTTCTTTTCCCGGAGTTCCAAGCGCTCATCATCACGAAGATCCATCTAAATCATTGCAAGGCTTCACCTTGTGTTTCAACTTCTTTTTCTTTTTATCATCCTTTTATTACCAAAGTTCTTGATGGAGGATCTACATGGTGGTTCGTCAAGGATTCCTTTCATTCTTCAATTGTCCTCAAGATTTCTCTCGAAGTTAAGATCCGCCAAGCTATACTCTCAAATAAACATGGTGTTCAACAAATGACTTGTTTTGAGGAGTTCAAGCTTTCTTCATCTTGCATTCCCAAGCGCAATTCTTTCATATCTCATCTTTTGAGATGGTGTTATGTCATTGTTGATAATTTCCCTTTGTGTTTCATGATTCACAAGTTTTCAAGAGTGACATATCTTAAATCCATCATTTTTAGTTCATTCAGGACATCTTTTCAATCCGTCAATCTCTTCATTGGAGTTATATTGGGTTATATTTCACCTAAAGCTTTCCCTAAGGATTGTTGCTATTTAAGATGCTCATAAATGACCCAAATTCTTCATTTATCCTCTCGGTGAAACAAGTTTCTCGTCTCCTTGTTCATATCAATCCAATCTTTTGTTTCCGTAGTGGCAGAATTTTGCCTCAATTTTGAGAAGTTTTCCATAAGCCCACTACAAGCTTATCCATTTCTTTGTTGGTTTTCCAACAACTCTGTTATAATTTTCTTGGAAGGGTGTTTTCCAAGCTCATTTGTGGTAGAAGTTGTCATTTTCTTCTCAATTATTTCCTTGCCTACGATTCAACTTCTATTCTTTAGTTCCAGAGGCATAGTGATGTTGCTCTCTTCATCCATCATCCCATTTTTGCCAAAGATCATGTTCTTTCCTTTTGCTTGTCCATTCAACCGAAGTGTCGTGTCCTTCATTCAAGTTCTCTCATCTTATCAAGTTTTGCCTCCCTACTCAATCGGTGTGCTGTCTGAAATCTTTCTTACCCATTGTGCCATTCTTTCAAGAGTTTCGGAGGTATTGTGTTGTGATTTCATCAAGTATCCTCTCATCTTGTCAAGTTCATGTTCAATTCCTTCCATTTACAGTCGGAGTGCTGCCCAAATTAAATAATTCTTATTCTGTCTCTATCTTGTTTTAACCAGAGTTTTGTGTCTATCATTCCTCTTCTAACCGGAGTCTCATCCAGGTGCTTTCATTTTTGCCAAGTTCATATTCGATGCCTTGCATTTCCAACCGGAGTGTTGTCGTAATTGATATTTATCGTTCCTTGTACATCTCGTTTCAACCGGAGTGCTTGCATGTACTTCTTGTCCATTTAAACCCTTTTCTTATGTCTTTCAACCTACAAGGTTCCCGTAATGTTCCTTGTTACTCTTTTCTAACGGAGTGTTTTAAACTTTGTTCATCTTTGTTGTATTCTTTCTTTCAATTTGTTAAACCTCGCAAGGTTCTTTGGTTTCACTAATTTTTCAAAGAAGCAACTTAGTTTTAACTTTTCCCCTTCCCCTTCCATTCCCCCTGGTGCCATCCTAGATCTCGGGACAAGATCCTCTTATAGTGGTGGAGTGTTGTGACGCCCCGAGACCGATGCGCCAGGTGTCTTCCAGTTATTCGCCAATGTTGCAATGTCATTTGCTTGCATGTTGCATCTCATCATGTCATCATGTGCATTGCATCATCATGTTGTTGAAACTTGCATTCGTCCGGGTCTCCCAGTTCCTTCCGTTGCCCGTTCTGAGCCCAAACACACTCGCACGCGCCCGCGACACCTCCGAAATATTATTTTTATAAGTGGCCAGAAAATGTTCTCGGAATGCGTTGAAAGTTGGCATGCGGTGTTGTTATGTTGTTAGTAGGTCGCGTGCCAAGTTTCATCGCATTCAGAGTCCGTTGGGTGCCCAACGATTAACTATAGCGACAATATAGTCGGTCAAATCGTCGGACGTCTTCGGTCTTCGAAAACTGTTGCCGGGCTTTCCCTCTCTTTCCTCCCTAGACCGTCTACACAATCCACTACTTACCGCCAGGCCCAATCTAACCTCTCTCGTCAGCCCGCGGCCCTCCTCGCGCGTGCGTTCGAAAGCTGTCCCGGACCTGACCCGGGCAGTCGTCACCGTTGGATTCGGTTCATCCCCAAACATCTACAAAACATCTTCGTTTTCTTTTTTGGACTCCCTAGCATTTTTTTTCTCGACCACCCGATTACGATCGGACAGACCGTATACCCCCCTAACCTAAGCCAATAATGTATATAAGAGAGCCACCCTAAATTTTACGCTAGTTGTCCCATCATTCCCTCACCCGCCGCCGCCACACTCCCGCATCCACCTCGGGATCCTCCCAGATCCGATCGAACCAACCATATGCAGCCATCTCCCTCCCCTCCCGATTCACCTCCGTCAATCCCAACACCACCAAGCCGCCTCGGCGGACCTTGCTGGAGCTCCACCATCTACCACCAGCAGCAAGCAAAGCCACTGGAGCTCCTTCCTCTTCCTCCTCTGCCCGAGCGCGCCCGTCCTCGCAGCCTCGCCGTGCCTGCGCCTCCGCCCCGCCGCCTCGTCTACCTCATGTGCCCGAGCATCGCCGCGCCGGCTGGCGAGCAGACACCGACGAGCACTAGCAGGCCGTCCTTGTCGCCCCTGCTCCCTTCCCCTTCTCTTCTTTGCTGGAGCTCTCCCTGACCACCCCCTGTCCTGTTTCGCTCACATGGATCCATGGCGCCGCCGCTTGGAGCTCCGCCTCCTTCGGCCACCTCCCCGCCGTGTCGCCCGCCGGATCCGGCCGTCCGCTCCATCCTGCCGCTTGCTGGAGCCCCCGCGTCCCCGCCATGCGCCAAGTCCCCGCTGACACCGTCTCCCCTGCTTCTGCATGTGGTAGCCCACGTGAGGTCGAGGACGAGCCGAGCGCCAAGTCACCTTTGCCGCTTCGAGCCGTGCCCGTTGACCGCATCCGCCAGGTCCCGTGAGAACCTCCGCCACCCGTCCGTCGTGCCCGGCCCCGGTTCGCCTCCACGCCGCCTCCGTCGCAAGTCCGACTGCAGTCGTCGCCGCTGCATTCCCTGCTTCACGAACGAGGCGCGCCCCTCGTTGACTTGGTCCAGCGCCAGAGTGGCTGGCCTCCAAAACCCAGCGGCCTCCATCTCAACCGAGCCGGCCCACTGCTCCTCCGAATGGGCCAAGGCCCATGGGTGAGGCAGCACCCGAGCCCCCCTGCACTGTTGGGCTGCCAGATTCGCCCCGATTAGTGTTTTTTTTCCTTTGGACGCATTTAATCTTTTATCCCAGGTTTTTCAGATTTGCAGAAAAACCCCTAAGCTCCATGCATATCATAACTCACCAACCGTGCATCTTTTGTAAAAACATTATATATGAAAAATGCTTAGAATCTTGTCTAGTTTCATAATATCCAACTTTCATGCATGTTTGAAATGTTTAAATTGTTGTTTGTTTAAATTTGTTCAAATGCCATGTTAAAATGCTTTAATTCATAACTAAATAATTGTAGCTTTGAATTTAATAAACTCGATATGTATATGGGGTAGAAAAATGCCTAGTTTAACATGGTGCACTCATCTTGCATGTTTGAAAACTCTAAAATTATGCTTAGGGCAGATCAGTACCAACTTTTAAATATGCATTTGGGGATTTACCAGAATTGTTGTTTGTTGTTCCGGCCTCATTTAAACTTGCCTAGATAGGTAGTTTTAATATGCTTCACCCCTTGCCACTTTTAATAACATTTAATATTGTTGGGTACATAAACGAGAGAGAACTAAATAATTGATGTGGTGTTTCATTAATATGCAACTCGTTGCATATTGAGCACCACTTATTTTGTAGTATTGTTTGTGCACTTTGCCATGCCATGCCTCATTAAACCGGACATGAATCATACTTGATTGTGCATCATGCCATGTTTATGTGATGGTTGTTTACTATGTTGTTTGCTTCTTTCTGGGTTGCTTCTCTCGTTAGCTACGGTTTCATTCCGGAGTTGTGAGGATTCGTTCGACTACGTCCGTTTGTCTTCTTCATGGACTTGTTCTTCTTCCTTGCGGGATCTCAGGCAAGATGACCATACCCTCAAAATCACTTCTATCTGTGCTTGCTAGTTGTTCGCTCTATTGCTAGGCCACGCTACCTACCACTTGCTATATCATGCCTCCCATATTGCCATGTCAAGCCTCTAACCCACCTTTCCTAGCAAACCGTTGTTTGGCTATGTTACCGCTTTTGCTCAGCCCCTCTTATAGCGTTGCTATTTGCAGGTGAAGATGAAGTTGAGCATGGATATTGTTGGGATATCATTATTATCTCTTATTTACTTTAATGCATCTATATACTTGGTAAAGGGTGGAAGGCTCGGCCTTATGCCTGGTGTTTTGTTCCACTCTTGCCGCCCTAGTTTCTGTCATACCAGTGTTATGTTCCTTGATTTTGCGTTCCTTACGCGGTTGTGTGTTATGGGAACCCCTTGATAGTTCGCTTGGAATAAAACCCCTCCAGCAAGGCCCAACCTTTGTTTTACATTTGCCTAACAACCTATAACCTTCCCTTGGGTTTTTGCGAGCCCGAGGGTCATCTTTATTTAACCCCCTCCCGGCCAGTGCTCCTCTAAGTGTTGGTCTGAACCGAGCCGCCTGCGGGGTGATGCGTCTCCAACGTATCTATAAATTTTGATTGCTCCATGCTACGTTCTCTACTGTTTTGGGCAATATTGGGCTTTATTATCCACTTTTATATTATTTTTTGGGACTAACCTATTAACCCAGAGCCAAGTACCAGTTTCTGTTTTTACCCTGTTTTAGGGTTTCGAAGAAAAGGAAAATCAAACAAAGTCCAATTGACCTGAAACTTCACGAAACTCATTTTTGGAAGGAAAGAAGCCCAGAAGACTTGGAGTGCATGTCAGGGGACCTTCGAGGAGGCCACGAGGTAGGGGGGCGCACCCACCCCCCTGGGCGCGCCCTCCACCCTCGTGGGCCCCTTGTGCCCCCCCTGACGTACTTCTTTCGCCTATATATCTCCATATACCCTAAAACTTCCGAAGAACACAATAGATCGGGAGTTCCGCCGCCAGAAGCCTCCGTAGCCAACGAAAGCCAATCTAGACCCGTTCCGACACCCTGCCGGAGGGGGAATCCCTCTCCGGTGGCCATCTTCATCATCCCGGTGCTCTCCAAGACGAGGAGGGAGTAGTTCTCCCTCGGGGCTGAGGGTATGTACCAGTAGCTATGTGTTTGATCTCTCTCTCGTGTTCTTGATTTGGCACGATCTTGATGTATTGCGAGCTTTGCTATTATATTTGGATCCTATGATGTTTCTTCCCCCTCTACTCTCTTGTAATGGATTGAGTTTCCCCTTTGAAGTTATATTATCGGATTGAGTCTTTAAAGATTTGAGAACACTTGATGTATGTCTTGCCGTGTGTATCTGTGGTGACAATGGGATACCACATGATTCACTTGATGTATGTTTTGGTGATCATCTTGCGGGTTCCGCCCATGAACCTATGCATAGGGGTTGGCACATGTTTTCGTCGTGATTCTCCGGTAGGAACTTTGGGGCACTCTTTGAGGTTCTATGTGTTGGTTGAATAGATGAATCTGAGATTGTGTGATGCATATCGTATAATCATACCCACGGATACTTGAGGTGACATTGGAGTATCTAGGTGACATTAGGGTTTTGGTTGATTTGTGTCTTAAGGTGTTATTCTAGTATGAACTCTAGGGCTGTTTGTGACACCTATAGGAATAGCCCAACGGATTGATCGGAAAGAATAACTTTGAGGTGGTTTCGTACCCTACCATAATCTCTTCGTTCGTTCTCCGCTATTAGTGACTTTGGAGTGACTCTTTGTTGCATGTTGAGGGATAGTTATGTGATCCAATTATGTTAGTATTGTTGAGGGAACTTGCACTAGCGAAAGTATGAACCCTAGGCCTTTTTTCAACGCATTGCAATACCGTTTACGCTCACTTTTATCATTCGTTACCTTGCTGTTTTTATAATTTCAGATTACAAATACCTTTATCTACCATCCATATACCACTTGTATCACCATCTCTTCGCCGAACTAGTGCACCTATACAATTTACCATTGTATTGGGTGTGTTGGGGACACAAGAGACTCTTTGTTATTTGGTTGCAGGGTTGCTTGAGAGAGACCATCTTCATCCTACGCCTCCTACGGATTGATAAACCTTAGGTCATCCACTTCAGGGAAATTTGCTACTGTCCTACAAACCTCTGCACTTGGAGGCCCAACAACGTCTACAAGAAGAAGGTTGTGTAGTAGACATCAAGCTCTTTTCTGGCACCGTTGCCGGGGAGGTTAGCGCTTGAAGGTATATCTTTAGATCTTGCAATCGAGTCTTTTAGTTTCTTGTTTTATCACTAGTTTCGTTTATAAAAGAAAACTATAAAAAATGGAATTGAGTTTGTCTCATACGCTTCACCTTTTTAATATCTTTCGTGAGTATGATGGAAATGATAATTGTGCTCAAGTGTTAGAAGAAGAAATCTATAAAATGTTTGGCACTAAATCTTTGAATGATGAGCATGATTGCAATGTTGTTAGTATGAATTCCTTGAATATCTATGATGCTAATGATATGCAAAGCCACAAGCTTGGGGATGTTATGTCTGATGAAGACGATATTTTTTGTCCCCCAAGTTTTGATGAGAAAATTTATTACGATGAAAGCATGCCTCCTATCTATGATGATTATTGTGATGACACGTATTCTTTAAAGAATAATGATAACAATGAAACATGTCATCTTGATTTCAGTTTTCAATCCCATGATAGTTACTTTGTTGAGTTTGCTCCCACTATTATTCATGAGAAGAAATTTGCTTATGTGGAGAGTAATAAAAATTCTATGCTTGTAGATCATGAAAAGAATGCTTTGTGTGATAGTTATATTGTTGAATTCATTCATGATGCTACTGAAAATTATTATGAGGGAGGAACATATGCTTGTAGGAATTGCAATAATATCAAGTTTCCTTTCTATGTGCTTAAAATTTTGAAGTTATGCTTGTTTTACCTTCCTATGCAAGTTGATTATTGTTCCCATAAGTTGTTTGCTCACAAAATCCCTATGCATAGGAAGTGGGTTAGGCTTAAATGTGCTAGTCATATTCTTCATTATGCTCTCTTTATGTTTCAATTCTTATCCTTTATGTGAGCATTATTTAAATCATCATGCCTAGCTAGGGGCGTTAAACGATAGCGCTTGTTGGGAGGCAACCCAACTTTATTTTTGTTCCTGTTCAGTAATAAATAATTCATCTAGCCTCTGATTAGATGTGGTTTTATGCTTTTAATTAGTGTTTGTGCCAAGTAGAACCTTTGGGAAGACTTGGGGAAAGTCTTTGCGATCTTGCTGTAAAAAACAGAAACTTTAGCGCTCACGAGAACTGCTGCCATTTTTATTTGGAAAGTGATATTTAGTTAATTCTTTTTGCATATTATTAATAGATAAATTGCTCAGGTCCAGAAATTTATTTGATAATTTTATGAGTTCCATAAGTATACGTTTGATTCAGATTACTACAGACTGTTCTGTTTTTGACAGATTCTGTTTTTCATGTGTTGTTTACTTATTTTGATGAATCTATGGCTAGTAAAAGAGTTTATAAACCATAGAGAAGTTGGAATACAGTAGGTTTAACACCAATATAAATAAATAATGAGTTCATTACAGTACCTTGAAGTGGTGATTTATTTTCTTATACTAACGGAGCTTACGAGTTTTCTGTTAAGTTTTGTGTTGTGAAGTTTTCAAGTTTTGGGTAAGGATTCGATGGACTATGGAATAAGGAGTGGAAAGATCCTAATATTGGGGATGCACAAGGAACACCAAGGTAATATTCAAGGATAACCAAGAGCCTAAGCTTTTGGATGCCCCGGAAGGCATCCCCTCTTTCGTCTTCGTTCATCGGTAACTTTACTTGGAGCTATATTTTTATTCACCACATGATATGTGTTTTTCTTGGAGCATCAATTTATTTTGTTAAGATTTGCTTGCTGTTATTTAGAAAAATGTTTTTCATCTTTTACTTCAATAAAAGTGTCATTGATAGTCTTTACTATGCCTATTTTAGAAGTCCACATGTTGCTGTTTGAAAACAGAAAGTTTACCGCTGTTGCAATAATTCCCTAGAAAATTCAGAATGTGATAAAATGTTGAAACCTTTTGCATATTAAGCTATGATAAATTTACTACAGTGGGAATTTTCTTTCATAATTTTTGGAGCTAAGGAAGTATGGATGTTGCTGCATTCTTTACAGACTATCCTGTTTAGGCAGATTGCTGTTATGTTTGCATTGTTTGCATATGTTTGCTTCTTTAATGATTCTAGTTGAGGATAGGACTATTAAATATACAGAGGCATTTAGTATGCAATGTTGAATAATAATTTTAGTGATTTGCTACAGTAGAGTATGATAAGGTTTTGGCAATGGTGTATACTAACTTATCTCACGAGTCCTTGTTGAGTTGTTTGGATGAAGCTTTTGAGATTTAGGGAGACCTTGATATGAGAGGAATTAAGGAGACACAAAAGATCAAGCTTGGGGATGCCCAAGGCACCCCAAGATAATATTTCAAGAAGTCTCAAGCATCTAAGCTTGGGGATGCCCCGGTTGGCATCCCACCTTTCTTCTTCAACAATTATCGGTTAGTTTCGGTTGATCCTAAGTTTTTGCTTCTTCACATGATGTTTGCTATTCTTAGATGTCATTTTATTTTGCTTTTCTAGCTGTTTGAATAAAGTATCAAGATCTGAAATTATTAAATGTTAGAGAGTCTTCACATAGTTGCATAATTATTCGACTACTCATTGATCTTCACTTATATCTTTCGGAGTAGTTTGTTGTTTGCTCTAGTACTTCACTTATATCTTTTAGAGCACGGTGGTAGTTTTATTTTGAAGAAATAGATGAACTCTCATGCTTCACTTAGATTATTTTGAGAGTATTAAATATCATGGTAATTTGATTAAAATCCTAATATGCTAGGTATACAAGATTAGTAAAAACTTTCATATAGAGTATTGAATACTAAGAGAAGTTTGATGCTTGATGATTGTTTTGAGATATGGAGGTAATAATATAAAAGTCATGCTAGTTGAGTAGTTGTGAATTTGAGAAATGCTTGTGTTGAAGTTTGCAAGTCCCATAGCATGCACGTATGGTAAACATTGTGTAACAAATTTGAAACATGAGGTGTTATTTGATTGTCCTCCTTATGAGTGGCGGTCGGGGACGAGCGATGGTCTTTTCCTACCAATCTATCCCCCTAGGAGCATGCGCGTAGTGCCAAGGTTTTTGATGACTTGTAGACTTTTGCAATAAGTATGTGAGTTCTTTATGACTAATGTTGAGTCCATGGATTATACGCACTCTCACCCTTCCATCCTTGCTGGCCTCTTCGGTACCGTGCATTGCCCTTTCTCACATTGAGAGTTGGTGCAAACTTCGCCGATGCATCCAAACCCCGTGATATGATACGCTCTTTCACACATAAACCTCCTTATATCTTCCTCAAAACAACCACCATACCTACCTATTATGGCATTTCCATAGCCATTCCGAGATATATTGCCATGCAACTTTCCACCATTCCGTTTATTATGACACACATCATCATTGTCATATTGCTTTGCATGATCATGTAGTTGACATCGTATTTGTGGCAAAGCCACCGTTCATAATTCTTTCATACATGTCACTCTTGGTTCATTGCATATCCCGGTACACCGCCGGAGGCATTCATATAAAGTCATCTTTGTTCTAGTATCGAGTTCTAATCACTGAGTTGTAAATAAATAGAAGTGTGATGATCATCATTATTAGAGCATTGTCCCAAGTGAAGAATAAAAAAAATAAAGGCCATAAAAAAAAGAGAAGGCCCCAAAAAAAGAGAAAGGCCATAAAAAAGAAGGGAAAGGCCCAAAAAAAGAGAGAAAAAGAGATAAGGGACAATGCTACTATCCTTTGCCACACTTGTGCTTCAAAGTAGCACCATGATCTTCATGATAGAGAGTCTATTGTTTTGTCACTTCCATATACTAGTGGGAATTTTTCATTATAGAACTTGGCTTGTATATTCCAACAATGGGCCTCCTCAAGTGCCCTAGGTCTTCGTGAGCAAGCAAGTTGGATGCACACCCACTTAGTTTCTTTTGTGGAGCTTTCATACATTTATAGCTCTAGTGCATCCGTTGCATGGCAATCCCTACTCCTTGCATAAACATCAATTGGTGGGCATCTCCATAGCCCATTGATTAGCCTCATTATTGTGAGACTTTCTCCTTTTTTGTCTTCTCCACATACCCCCCCTCATTATATTCTATTCCATGCATAGTGCTTTGTCCATGGCTCGCGCTCATATATTGCGTGAAAGTTTATATGTTTGAGATTACTAAAGTATGAAACAATTGCTTGGCTTGTCATCGGGGTTGTGCATGATGAGAGCATTCTTGTGTGACGAAAATGGAGCATGACTAAACTATATGATTTTGTAGGGATGAACTTTCTTTGGCCATGTTATTTTGAGAAGACATGATTGCTTAGTTAGTATGCTTCAAGTATTATTATTTTTATGTCAATATGAACTTTTGTCTTGAATCTTTCGGATCTGAATATTCATACCACAATTAAGAAGAATTACATTAAAATTATGCCAAGTAGCACTCCGCATCAAAAATTCTGTTTTTATCATTTACCTACTCGAGGACGAGCAGGAATTAAGCTTGGGGATGCTTGATACGTGTCACACCCTCGATGCGACTATAGCTCCCACGTGTCGAGGCACAACTTAGAGACATAATCGCATTGAAGGCATATGTCGCAAGTTAGGCAATCTTCACAACATCCCATGTAATATATAAATAATAAAGGGGAGATAGCAATAGTTGGCTTACACTCGCCACGTCAATCAAGTACATAAATAACATTACATCATCCAAACACTCATGGCCCGACTACGGCGCCAAAATAAAAGAGAACCCAACATGCGACAACGGTCCCGTTCACCCCCAACTGGGCACCACTACTGATCATCGGGAAAGGAAACATAGTAACGTTGAGAGTCTTCGTCGAACTCCCACTTGAGCTCATACGCGTCTCCTGGAGCGGAATCATCAGGCCCTGCATCTGGTGTAATAGTAATCTGTGAGCCACAGGGACTCAGCAATCTCGCACCCTCGCGATCAAGACTATTTAAGCTTATAGGTAAGGCAAGGTAAATATAGGTGGAGCTGCAGCAAGCGACTAGCAAATATGGTGGCTAACTTATTCGCAAAAGAGAGCGGGAAGAGGAGGCAAAGCACGAGCGAGAAACTAGAGAGCAACTTGCGCAAACATTACTCCAACACCATGTCCACTTCCCGGACTCCGCCGAGAAGAGGCCATCACGGTAACACACTCAGTTGATTCATTTTAATTAAATTAAGGTTCAAGTTATCTACAACTGGACATTAACAAATTCCCATCTGCCCATAACCGCGGGCACGGCTTTCGAAAGTTCAAATCCCTGCAGGGGAGTCCCAACTTAGCCCATGACAAGCTCTCACGGTCAACGAAGGAATAGACCTCCTCCCAAGACGTTCCGATCAGACTCGGTATCTCGGTAACTCAAGACACTTCGACAGGTTAAAACAAGACCAGCAACACCGCCCGAATGTGCCGACAAATCCCGATAGGAGCTGCACATATCTCTTTCTCAGGGCACACTTAGATGAGCGCTCCATACAACTAAAACCAAATCTCGAGTTTCCCCAAGGGGGCGCTGCACATGACTCTAGTTTGGACCAACACTCAGAGGAGCACTGGCCCGGGGGGGTTTAAAATAAGATGACCCGCGGGCTCCGGAAACCCGAGGGAAAAGAGGCTAGGTGGCAAATGGTAAGACCAAGGTTGGGCATTGCTGGAAAAGCTTTAATCAAGGCGAACTATCAAGGGGTTCCCATTATAACCCAACCGCGTAAGGAACGCAAAATCCGGGAACATAACACCGATATGACGGAAACTAGGGCGGCAAGAGTGGAACAAAACACTAGGCGAGAGGCCGAGCCTTCCACCCTTTACCAAGTATATAGATGCATTAAGATAACATAGCAATATAATGATATCCCAACAAGTAAATAAAAGATGTTCCAACAAGGAACGGCCTCCAAACTTCACCTGCAACTGGCAATGCTATAAGAGGGGCTGAGCAAGCGGTAACATAACCAATCAACGGTTTGCTAGGACATGGTGGGTTAGAGGTTTGACATGGCAATTTGGGAGGCTTGAAAGCAAGTGGTAGGCATCGTAGCAATGTCATAGCAAAAGAGCGAGCAAACTAGTATAGCAAAGATAGTAGTGATTTCGTGGGTATGATCATCTTGCCTGCACAGTTGTCAGAATTGACTGGATCCTCGAATGCAAACTCAACGGGCTCCTCGTTAGCGAACTCGTCTCCCGGCTCTACCCAAACAAGACAAACAAGCAACAAGGATACAATCAACCACGTGCAAGGCCAAGCAATATGATGCAATGATGATATGCTATGTGGAATGCGATGCGGGATGCAAAATACAAGATATGACAGGAAATGCATGAACCTGGCCTCAACATGGAAATCCAAGTGTGCCACTGGAAATATGAGATGAAATCGCATGAAAACGATATAAAGAACGCCGGAATTGGAGTTACGGTTTGGAAATGGCAAGCGATTCAAAAATGACACCGGTCTGCGATTTACAGCAAGTAGGCATCTAAATGCAATGAGATGAACATGCTACAGCACCCAAACAAGACAACAAAATACATGGCAGGGATGCATACAAGATGCGTAACGAAAGTCTAGCACTGAGCTACGGCCAATTCATCCATTAACAGGTTCAAACAAGCATGGCAAAAATGCATATGACAAACAGTTCTCAGACTTAGTGAAATTAACACTTGTCTGGAATTTCAGACCAAGTAGCCCTCTTCGGAGCAACAAAACTACATGCTACAGGACCTGAACATGAGAAAGTAAAGCATGGCATGGAGCTACTCAAAGAGCTTAACAAAAGTCCCTTAGTGACCTTGAGCCAAAAGGGATCAGAAAATACAATTGCAAGCAAGTGAACATAGCAAAAACATAATCAGTTTTCAGACTTGGTGAAAACTGGCACATGCTGAAATATAACCCAAGTAGGCATGTTTACGAGCTCGATGCACTCACTACAGTGCAAGTCATGGCAAGACAAGCATACACCCATCAAGAAGGCACAAAATGCAAGCTAGACATGGCAAGAACAATAGCATAGCATGCACGGATCAACTACAATATCACCGGCAAAATTGCAAACAAGTTGACAATCTGCCCAGATTCACAAAGTAGCAAAAGTAGAGCTCGATTGACTCAAGCTAGGGTGCTCGATAATTGCAAACAAAGACATGGATGGATAGAGCACTACAATATTAACAAAACATCCTTACTGAACATCCTCAAAAGAGGCACGGATCCCTCGGAAACAACATGAACATATGACAACATGAGATAAACAGCTCCAGGACTTAGTGAAATTACTAAGTCCCTGAAAACAGAATTAGCAAGTGCACCACTTTGCAAGCTTGCACAAGTCACCACACACATCACAAAAATACATGGATTGCACCTCTGGAAATATGACAAAACCCTTAACAAAACACATGTAGAGCATCACGGCATATCATGCACACATTAATCATGGCAAAAATGACAAAAACCTAAATGGAGTAGCAGATCTGACAATTATCTCAAGTAGCCCTCTTCTAACAGCATTTCGAGCATCAAGATGAGCTCAAATAAAAATGATGCAATGGAATGAAATTATGTACTCTTTGAGATGAACATTTTGATATGCTATATGCATGAATCGGAGCTACAGATGCAAAGTTACGGAGCCGCGAACATGTGCACATGGACTGAAATATCTGGGACTTGGTGACAAAAATCAACTTCTCCGGGACAGATCTAGGGTTTGCAC
Source organism: Triticum aestivum (assembly GCF_018294505.1). NCBI lineage: Eukaryota > Viridiplantae > Streptophyta > Magnoliopsida > Poales > Poaceae > Triticum > Triticum aestivum. Next base: position 378,795,850 of record NC_057800.1, on the reverse strand, counting down.
GGAAACCGAGGCGCGGCCGGATCTCGCCGGAACAGTGCTCGCCGGCTCGGAGCTCGCCGGAGTTGGGGGCCGCGGTGGCCGAGGAGGGAGGAGGAGGCTGGAGCCGGGTGGTGGCGCGGCGACCACGCGAGGAGGCG
>NC_057800.1:378776995-378795180 GCF_018294505.1 Triticum aestivum | reverse complement strand
CATGGCGCGTGCTGAGAGGGCGCGGGCGGCGGCGGAAGTTGTCCGGCCCGCTCCGGACACGTCCGGCGGCGGCGGCGGATGGATCTAGGGTTAGGGGGAGAGTGGAACCGCGAATTTGAAGGAGGGGGTCTATATATAGACATAGAGGGAGCTAGGAGAGTCCAAATGAGGTGCGGTTTTCGGCCACGCGATCGTGATCGAACGCTCTAGGTGATGGAGCAGAGTTAGGTGGGTTTTGGGCCAAAATGGAGGGGTGTTGGGCTGCAACACACACGAGGCCTTTTCGGTCCCTCGGTTAACCGTTGGAGTATCAAACGAAGTCCAAATGATGTGAAACCTGACAGGCGGTCTACCGGTAGTAAACCAAGGCCGCTTGTCATGTCTCGGTCCAATCCGGAAATGTTTAATCCCCACACATGAAAGAAAGCTAGAAAAGACCACCGGAGGAGAACAAAGCGCCGGAATGCAAAACTGACAACGGGGAAATGCTCGAATGCATGAGACGAACACGTATGCAAATGCAATGCACATGATGACATGATATGAGATGCATGACAACGACAAAAACACACGGAGACAAAGACCCGAACCCGAGGAAAAAAATATAACTTACGCCGGAAACGGCAAGAGTTGGAGTACAAATTGGGAAAGTTACATCCGGGGTGTTACAATACGTCTCCAACGTATCTATAATTTTTGATTGCTCCATGCTATGTTATCTACTGTTTTGGGCAATATTGGGCTTTATTATCCACTTTTATATTATTTTTTGGGACTAACATATTAACCCAGAGCCTAGTGCCAGTTTCTGTTTTTACCCTGTTTTAGGGTTTCAAAGAAAAGGAAAATCAAACGGAGTCCAATTGACCTGAAACTTCATGGAACTCATTTTTGGAAGGAAAGAAGCCCAGAAGACTTGGAGTGCACGTCAGGGGACCTTCGAGGAGGCCACGAGGTAGGGGGGCGCGCCCACCCCCTAGGCGCGCCCTCCACCCTTGTGGGCCCCTCGTGGCCCCCTTGACGTACTTCTTCCGCCTATATATCTCTATATACCCTAAAACTTCCGGAGAACACAATAGATCGGGAGTTCCGCCGCCAAAAGCCTCCGTAGCCACCGAAAGACAATCTAGACCCGTTTCGGCACCCTGCCGGGGGGGAATCCCTCTCCGGTGGTCATCTTCATCATCCCGGTGCTCTCCATGACGAGGAGGGAGTAGTTCTCCCTTGGGGCTGAGGGTATGTACCAGTAGCTATGTGTTTGATCTCTCTCTCTCTCTTGTGTTCTTGATTTGGCACGATCTTGATGTATCGCAAGCTTTGCTATTATATTTGGATCCTATGATGTTTCTTCCCCCCTCTACTCTCTTGTAATGGATTGAGTTTCCCCTTTGAAGTTATCTTATCGGATTGAGTCTTTAAAGATTTGAGAACACTTGATGTATGTCTTGCCGTGCGTATCTGTGGTGACAATGGGATAACACATGATTCACTTGATGTATGTTTTGGTGATCAACTTGCGGGTTCCGCCCATGAACCTATGCATAGGGGTTGGAAGATGTTTTCGTCATGATTCTCCGGTAGGAACTTTGGGGCACTCTTTGAGGTTCTATGTGTTGGTTGAATAGATGAATCTGAGATTGTGTGATGCATATCGTATAATCATACCCACGGATACTTGAGGTGACATTGGAGTATCTAGGTGACATTAGGGTTTTGGTTGATTTGTGTCTTAAGGTGTTATTCTAGTATGAACTCTAGGGCTGTTTGTGACACCTATAGGAATAGCCCAACGGATTGATTGGAAATAATAACTTTGAGGTGGTTTCGTACCCTACCATAATCTCTTCGTTCATTCTCCGCTATTAGTGACTTTGGAGTGACTCTTTGTTGCATGTTGAGGGATAGTTATGTGATCCAATTATGTTAGTATTGTTGAGGGAACTTGCACTAGCGAAAGTATGAACCCTAGGCCTTGTTTCAACGCATTGCAATACCGTTTACGCTCACTTTTATCATTCGTTACCTTGCTGTTTTTATAATTTCAGATTACAAATACCTTTATCTACCATACATATACCACTTGTATCATCATCTCTTCGCCGAACTAGTGCACCTATACAATTTACCATTGTATTGGGTGTGTTGGGGACACAAGAGACTCTTTGTTATTTGGTTGCAGGGTTGCTTGAGAGAGACCATCTTCATCCTACGCCTCCTACGGATTGATAAACCTTAGGTCATCCACTTGAGGGAAATTTGCTACTGTCCTACAAACCTCTGCACTTGGAGGCCCAACAACGTCTACAAGAAGAAGGTTGTGTAGTAGACATCACGGGGCCACCTCGGGGAAACTCGAGGGTTGGTTTTACTCGCAGCCTGTCGCATCCGGTGTTGCCCTGAGAACGAGATACATGCGACTCCTATTGGGATTTGTCGGCACATCGGGTGGCTTTGCTGGTCTTGTTTACCATTGTCGAAATTTCTTGTAACCGGGATTCCGAGATTGATCGGGTCTTTCCGGGAGAAGGAATATCCTTCGTTGACCGTGAGAGCTTGTGATGGGCTAAGTTGGGACACCCCTGCAGGGTATAAACTTTCGAGAGCCGTGCCCGCAGTTATGTGGCAGATGGGAATTTGTTAATATCCGGTTGTAGAGAACTTGACACTTAACTTAAGTAAAATACATCAACTACGTCTGTAGCCATGATGGTCTCTTTTCGGCGGAGTCCGGGAAGAGAACGCTATTCTTGTGTTATGTTTGAACGTAAGTAGTTTCATGATCACTTCTTGATCACTTCTAGCTTCACGACCGTTGCGTTGCTACTCTTCTCGCTCTCATTTGCGTATGTTAGCCACCATATATGCTAGTGCTTGCTGCAGCTCCACCTCACTACCTTTGCCTACCCATAAGCATAAATAGTCTTGATTGCGAGGGTGTGAGATTGTTGATTCCTCGTGACTCACAGATACTTCCAAACAGTTGCAGGTGCCGATGATACCAGTGTAGGCGACGCAACCCAACTCAAGTGGGAGCTCGATGAAGATCTTGATAATTGTTTTGTTTCGTTTCCTGTTGATCAGTACTGGTGCCCAGTCGGGGCGATCGGGGATCTAGCATTTGGGGTTGTATTCTTTTATTTTGGTTCCGTAGTCGGACCTTTGATTGTATTATTTATGTATTGTGTGAAGTGGCGATTGTAAGCCAAGTCTTTATCCCTTTCTTATTCAGTACATGGGATTGTGTGAAGATTACCCCTCTTGCGACAAACCTACCATGCGACTATGCCTCTAAGTCGTGCCCGACACATGGGTGATATAGCCACATTGTTGGTGTTACATTGAACCCAAAGCTAAGCACTTCTCCCATTGCAAGAAAGATCAATCTAGTAGGCCAAACCAAACTGATAATTCGAAGAGACTTGCAAAGATATTAAATCATGCATACAAGAATTCAAAGAAGAATCAAATATTGTTCATAGATAATCTTGATCATAAACCCACAATTCATTGGATCTCGACAAACACACCGCAAAAAGAATTACATCGAATAGATCTCCAAGAGAATCGAGGAGAACTTTGTATTGAGATCCAAAGAGAGAGAAGAAGCCATATAGCTAATAACTATGGACCCGAAGGTCTACGGTAAACTACTCACACGTCATCGGAGAGGCTATGGTGTTGATGTAGAAGCCCTCCGTGATCGATTCCCCCTCCGGCGGAGGGCCGGAAAAGGCCCCAAGATGGGATCTAATGGGTACAGAAGGTTGCGGTGGTGGAAATAGGGTTTCGTGGTGCTCCTGGATGTTTTCGGGGTATATGGGTATATATAGGAGGAAGAAGTAGGTCGGTGGAGCTGCAAGGGGCCCACGAGGGTGGGGGGCGCGCCCTCCTGCCTCGTGGCCTTCTCGCTTCTTTCTTGACGTCCACTCCAAGTCTCCTGGATCACGTTTGTTCCAAAAATAACTCTCCCGAAGGTTTCATTCTGTTTGGATTCCGTTTGATATTCCTTTTCTGTGAAACACTGAAATAGGCAAAAAATAGCAATTTGCATTGGGCCTTTGGTTAGTAGGTTAGTCCCAAAAATAATATAAAAAGGTATATTAAAGCCCATTAAACATACAAAACAGATAATATAATAACATGGAAGAATAAAAAATTATAGATACGTTGGAGACGTATCAAGCATCCCCAAGCTTAATTCCTGCTCGTCCTAGTGTAGGTAAATGATAAAAATAGAATTTTTGATGTGGAATGCTACCATTCTCAATGTAATTTTCTCTATTGTGGCATTAATGTTCAGATCCGAAAGATTCAAGACAAAAGTTTAATATTGACATAAAAATAATAATACTTCAAGCATACTAACAAAGCAATCATGTCTTCTCAAAATAACATGGCCAAAGAAAGTTATCCTACAAAATCATATAGTCTGGCTATGCTCTATCTTCATCACATAAAGTATTTAATCATGCACAACCCCGATGACAAGCCAAGCAATTGTTTCATAATTTTCTATTCTCAAACTTTTTCAATCTTCACGCAATACATGAGCGTGAGCCATGGATATAGCACTATAGGTGGAATAGAATGGTGGTTGTGGAGAAGACAAAAAGGAGAAGATAGTCTCACATCTACTAGGCGTATCAACGGGCTATGGAGATGCCCATCAATAGATATCAATGTGTGTGAGTAGGGATTGCCATGCAACAGATGCACTAGAGCTATAAGTGTATGAAAGCTCAACAAAAGAAACTAAGTGGGTGTGCATCCAACTCGCTTGCTCATGAAGACCTAGGGCATTTTGAGGAAGCCCATCATTGGAATATACAAGCCAAGTTCTATAATGTAAAATTCCCACTAGTATATGAAAGTGACAACATAGGAGACTCTCTATCATGAAGACCATGGTGCTACTTTGAAGCACAAGTGTGGTAAAAGGATAGTAACATTGTCCCTTCTCTCTTTTTCTCTCATTTTTTTATTTGGGCCTTTTTTATAGCCTCTTTTTTTTCGTCCGAAGTCTCATCCCGACTTGTGGGGGAACCATAGTCTCCATCATCCTTTCCTCACTTGGGACAATGCTCTAATAATGATGATCATCACACTTTTATTTACTTACAACTCAAAAATTACAACTCGATACTAGAACAAAATATGACTCTATGTGAATGCCTCCGGCGGTGTACCGGGATATGCAATGAATCAAGAGTGACATGTATGAAAGAATTATAAAGGTGGCTTTTCACAAATACGATGTCAACTACATGATCATGCAAAGCAATATGACAATGATGTAACGTGTCATAACAAATGGAACGGTGGTAAGTTGCATGGCAATATATCTCAGAATGGCTATGGAAATGCCATAATAGGTAGGTATGGTGGCTGTTTTGAGGAAGGTATATGGTGGGTGTATGGTACCGGCGAAAGTTGCGCGGTACTAGAGAGGCTAGCAATGGTGGAAGGTGAGAGTGCGTATAATCCATGGACTCAACATTAGTCATAAAGAACTCACATCTTATTGCAAAAATCTATTAGTTATCGAACAAAGTACTATGCGCATGCTCCTAGGGGGATAGATTGGTAGGAAAATACCATCGCTCGTCCCCAACCGCCACTCACAAGGAAGACAATCAATAAATAAATCATGCTCCGACTTCATCACATAACGGTTCACCATATGTGCATGCTACGGGAATCACAAACTTTAGAACAAGTATTTCTCAAATTCAAAACTACTCAACTAGCATGACTCTAATATCACCATCTTCATATCTCAAAACAATCATCAAGTATCAAACTTTTCATAGTATTCAATGCACTTTTTATGAAAGTTTTTATTATACCCATCTTGGATGCCTATCATATTAGGACTAACTTTATAGCCAAAGAAAATTTCCATGCTGTTCTAAAAGACTCTCAAAATAATATAAGTGAAGCATCAGAGATCAATAATTTCTATAAAATAAAACCACCACCGTGATCTTAAAGATATAAGTGAAGCACTAGAGCAAAATTATCTAGCTCAAAAGATATAAGTGAAGCACATAGAGTATTCTAATAAATTCTGATTCATGTGTGTCTCTCCAAAAGGTGTGTACATCAAGTATGATTGTGGTAAACTAAAGAGCAAAGACTCAAATAATAAAAGACGCTCCAAGCAAAACACATATCATGTGGTGAATAAAAATATAGCCTCAAGTAAAGTTACCGATGTATGAAGACGAAAGAGGGGATGCCTTCCGGGGCATCCCCAAGCTTAGGCTTTTGGTTGTCCTTGAATTTTACCTTGAGGTGTCTTGGGCATCCCCAAGCTTAGGCTCTTTCCACTCCTTATTCCAAAATCCATCAAATCTTTACCCAAAACTTGAAAACTTCACAACACAAAACTCAACAGAAAATCTCACGAGCTCCGTTAGTATAAGAAAACAAACCACCACTTCAAGTTATTGTAATGAACTCATTCTTTATTTATATTTGTTTTAAATCAACTGTATTCCAACTTCTCTATGGTTCATACCCCCCGATACTAGCCATAGATTCATCAAAATAAGCAAACAACACACGAAAAACAGAATCTGTCAAAAACAAGACAGTCTGTAGTAATCTGTAGGTTTCGAATACTTATGAAACCTCCAAAATTCTTAAATAAATTGGTGGATGTGAGAAATTTGTCTATTAATTATCTTCAAAAAGAATGAACCTAATCGCACTCTCCAGTAAAAAATGGCAGCAAATCTCGTGAGGGCTAAAGTTTCTGTTTTTTACAGCAAGATCGCAAAGACTTCCCCCAAGTCTTTCCAAAGTTTCTACTTGGCACAAACACTAATTAAAAACATAAAACCACATCTAAACAGAAGATAGATGATTTATTTATTACTAAACAGGAACAAAAAATAAGAAACAAAAATAAAATTGGGTTGCCTCCCAACAAGCGCTATCGTTTACTGCCCCTAGCTAGGCATAAAAGCAAGAATAGATCTAGGTATTGTCATCTTTGGTATGCAATCCATAAGTGGCTCTCATAATAGATTCATAAGGTAATTTAATTTTCTTTCTAGGAAAGTGTTCCATAACTTTCCTTAACGGAAATTGGAATCTAATATTTCCTTCTTTCATATCAATAATTGCACTGATCGTTCTAAGGAAAGGTCTACCAAGAATAATAGGACATGTAGGATTGCAATCTATATCAAGAATAATGAAATCTACGTGCACATAATTCCTATTTGCAACAATAAGAACATCATTAATCCTTCCCATAGGTTTCTTAATGGTGGAATCCGCAAGATGCAAATTTAAAGAACAATCATCAAATTCACGGAAACCTAACACATCACACAAAGTTTTTGGAATCGTGGAAACACTAGCAACCAAATCACATAAAGCATAGCATTCATGATCTATAATTTTAATTTTAATAGTAGGTTCCCACTCATCATAAATTTTTCTAGGGATGGAAACTTCTAATTCAATCTTTTCTTCATAAGATTGCATTAAAGCATCAACGATATGTTTGGTAAAAGCTTTATTTTGACTATAAGCATGAGGAGAATTTAGCACGGATTGCAACAAGGAAATACAATCTATCAAAGATCAATTATCATAATTAAATTCCTTGAAATCCAAAATAGCGGGTTCATTGCTATGTAAAGTTTTGACCTCTTCAATCCCACTTTTACCAATTTTTGCATCAAGATCAAAAAACTCCGAATCATTGGGACGCCTTTTAGCTAAAGTTGACTCGTCTCCAGTCCCATCATTATCAAGATTCATACTGCAAAACAAAGATTTAATAGGAGACACATCAATCAATTTTAGATCTTCATCATTATTATCATGAAAACTAGAAGAACACGCTTTCACAAAGCAATCTTTCTTAGCATGCATCCTAGCGGTTCTTTCTTTGCACTCATCAATGGAAATTCTCATGGCTTTGAGAGACTCATTGATATCATGCTTAGGTGGAATAGATCTAAATTTCAAAGAATCAACATCAAGAGAAATTTTATCCACGTTGCTAGCCAACTCATCAATCTTAGGCGATTTTTCTTCAAGCAAAGCATTGAAATTCTTTTGCGAAATCATAAATTCTTTAACACTAGTCTCAAAATCAGAGGGCATCTTATTAAAATTTCCATAAGAGTTGTTGTAGGAATTACCATAATTATTAGAGGAGTTACTAGGAAACGACCTAGGATTAAAGTTTTCTCTATACGTGTTGTTACTAAAATTGTTCCTACCAACAAAATTCACATCCATAGATTCATTATTATTATCAATCAAAGTAGACAAAGGCATATCATTAGGATCAGAAGAAACACTCTTATTAGCAAACAACTTTATAAGTTCATCCATCTTTCCACTCAAAACCTTAATCTCTTCTATCGCATGAACCTTTTTACTAGTAGATCTTTCGGTGTGCCATTGAGAATAATTAACCATAATATTATCTAGGAGTTTAGTAGATTCTCCTAAAGTGATTTCCATAAAAGTGCCTCCCACGGCCGAATCTAAAACATTTCTAGAAGCAAAATTCAATCCAGCATAAAATTTTTGTATGATCATCCATAAGTTTAATCCATGAGTAGGGCAATTATGTATCATTAATTTCATCCTCTCCCAAGATTGTGCAACATGCTCATGATCAAGTTGCTTAAAATTCATAATATCGTTTCTAAGAGAGATGATCTTAGCAGGAGGAAAATACTTAGAGATAAAAGCATCTTTGCACTTATTCCATGAATCAATACCATTTTTAGGCAAAGACGAAAACCAAGTTTTAGCATGATCTCTGAGCGAAAGCGGAAATAGCTTCAATTTAACAATATCATTATCCACATCTTTCTTCTTTTTCATATCATACAAATCAACAAAGCTGTTTAGATGGGTAGCGGCATCTTCACTAGGAAGGCCAGCAAATTGATCTTTCATGACAAGATTCAGCAAAGCAGTATAAATTTCACAAGATTCAGCATCGGTAAGAGGAGCAATCGGAGTGCTAATAAAATCATCATTGTTGGTATTTAAAAGTCACACAATTTAGTATTGTCTTGAGCCATCATGACAAACAATCAATCCAACACACAAGCAAACAAGAGGCAAGTGAAAAGAAGGCGAACAGAAAAAAGGGCGAATGGAAAAGAGGGCGAATAAAACGGCGAGGGTGAAGTGGGGGAGAGGAAAACGAGAGGCAAATGGCAAATAATGTAATGTGAGGGATAAGAGTTTGTGATGGGCACTTGGTATGTCTTGACTTGTGCGTATATGTCCCCGTCAACGGTGCCATAAATGGCTTGTTGACGGGAGATCAAATCTTGACTTGACTTGGTGCAACCTCCCCGTCAATGGCGCCAGAAATCCTTCTTGCTACCTCTTGAGCATGCATTGGTTTTCCCTTGAAGAGGAAAGGGTGACACAACAAAGTAGCATAAGTATTTCCCTTAGTTTTTGAGAACCAAGGTATCAATCCTGTAGGAGGTAACACGCAAGTCCCTAGTACCTGCACAAACAAACAAGAACCTCGCAACCAACGCGATAAAAGGGGTTGTCAATCCCTTCACGGTCACTTACGGAAGTGAGATCTGATAGAGATAATAAGATAAATATTTTTAGTATTTTTATTGTATAGATTGGAAAATAAATATTGCAAAATAAACAATAATAGAAATAACAAATTGATAGGAAAATAATATGATGGAAGATAGACCCCGGGGCCATAGGTTTCACTAGTGGCTTCTCTCAAGATAGTAAATTCTACAGTTGGTGAACAAATTACTGTCGAGCAATTGATAGAAAAGCGCATAGTTATGAGAATATCTAGGCATGATCATGTGTATAGGCATCACGTGCGCGAAAAGTAGACCGAAACGATTTTGCATCTACTACTATTATTCCACACATCGACCGCTATCCAGCATGCATCTAGAGTATTAAGTTCATAAGAACAGAGTAACGCATTAGGCAAGATGACATGATGTAGAGGGATAAACTCAAGCAATATGATATAGACCCCATCTTTTTATCCTCGATGGCAACAATACAATACGTGCCTTGCTGCCCCTGCCATCATTGGGAAAGGACACCACAAGATTGAACCCAAAGCTAAGCACTTCTCCCATTGCAAGAAAGATCAATCTAGTAGGCCAAACCAAATTGATAATTCGAAGAGACTTGCAAAGATATTAAATCATGCATAAAAGAATTCAGAGAAGAATCAAATATTGTTCATAGATAATCTTGATCATAAACCCACAATTCATCGGATCTCGACAAACACACCACAAAAAGAATTACATCGAATAGATCTCCAAGAGAATCGAGGAGAACTTTGTATTGAGATCCAAAGAGAGAGAAGAAGCCATCTAGCTAATAACTATGGACCCGAAGGTCTACGGTAAACTACTCACACATCATCGGAGAGGCTATGGTGTTGATGTAGAAGCCCTCCGTGATCGATTCCCCCTCTGGCGGAGCGCCGGAAAAGGCCCCAAGATGGGATCTGACGGGTACAAAAGGTTTCGGCGGTGGAAATAGGGTTTCGTGGTGCTCCTGGATGTTTTCAGGGTATATGGGTATATATAGGAGGAAGAAGTAGGTCGGTGGAGCTGCGAGGGGCCCACGAGGGTGGGGGGCGCGCCCTCCTGCCTCGTGGCCTCCTCGCTTCTTTCTTGACGTCCACTCCAAGTCTCCTGGATCATGCTTGTTCCAAAAATAACTCTCCCGAAGGTTTCATTCTGTTTGGATTCCGTTTGATATTCCTTTTCTGTGAAACACTGAAATAGGCAAAAAATAGCAATTTGCATTGGGCCTTTGGTTAGTAGGTTAGTCCCAAAAATAATATAAAAAGGTATATTAAATCCCATCAAACATCCAAAACAGATAATATAATAGCATGGAAGAATAAAAAATTATAGATACATTGGAGACATATCAAGAGCCACCCGACCCCTAGAGCCTCCTGAGGCTCAGGGTCTTGGCGGGTCATGAGGAGCGACTTCTTTAGCGCATGCCTCCAGCTACGCCAACGCTCCTTCGACAACAAAACCAGGTGACATTTTCCAAGTTCATTCAAGTGGGAGTGCCCCTCGGGCTGCATTATTCCCAGGTCACATGGGCCTGTCCCTGTGGCGTGTATCCTCTTGCATCTTTAGCTTACCTCACTTGGGGCGCCCCTCGAGCTGCATCATCCCCAGGCCGCTCGGGTCCGTCCCAGTGGCATGTATCGTTCTCGCATCTATCTAAGCTAGCCGGTTCCCATACATGAGTTATTATAGTCATCCCTTGCTTGATTGTCACTCGCCGCGGCCGCTCGCGTCGCTGATCGGCCCCTCGCTCATCCCGCAACGAGGGCTGCCATGCTGGCACGGCGCTTGTGCTCGGGTCCGTCCCTGCAACACTGACAAATCTGAGCGGTCGAGCTCTGGCTCGCGGCACGCCAACGCACATCACCTCACCAGACCCTCAGTGCCTTCATCTTCTTGCGGAGCGACCAGTGGCAGACCAGCAATCATAGTGGCAATTTGTGTCCCTCCTCACGCTAACCTGCAGGAACCTCCTGAGGACAACAGCAGGCGGTACCGTGGGCTCCCTCTTCTCCCATGCATTTCGCTTGCGTGTTAAAAGGAGGGCTCCTGAGCATTGCGACTCAGGAGCTCTTACAGGCTCTCCAGCCCTCACCCCCTGGCCTTGACCACGGCACCACGACCTGGCATACCAGCAGCGACTGAGCTCGCTCGAGGGCCGGGACTTGAGGATGTAGAGCACATAGAAGAGCGTGGAGAAGAGGGGGAGGCTCGCAGAGGCCTAACCTAGCTACACTACGGCCGTCGACGCACGAGTCTGTCGCAGCACAACGAACCGACTCTGGACTGCCAAGATAAGTTTCACGCCCGGTCGACTAAGCGATACGGCATAGGATTCTCACTTGTTGCAGCCTTGTCACGACAACGTCGCCTCCCTTTCCTACCTCCCGGTGGCTGCTTGCGTGCGAAAGGGGACCTCTTGAGCATCACGCCTCAGGAGCTCTTACTGGACCTCGGGCCGCTCACCTCCTGGCCTTGAGCACGGCATCGCGACCTGGCATACCAGCGACGACTGCAGCCTTCCTGGGGACCGGGACCTGTCGGCGTAGAGCACTAAGCTGCCGCGGGGTTGGAAAGGGGAGACCGAGCCGAAACAGGACATGCGTTCGCAAATTTTCATAATAAGGATAATATCAACAAAAGACATTACAGACCCTTTACACTCCCCCGCAGGGTCCATCTTGATTCCTCGCAGGGAACAAAAGAAGGGAGTTTCTAGGGGCCCTATCTACACGCGCCAGCGCGGCCAATGCCATCATCAATAGTGGGCCACGGGAGGCCGGTGCCAGCCCCATCCAGATCAGCGACGGCGGCGGCCGGATGCTGCGGCCTTGCTCCGGCACGGCGAGAGCTCAGGGGCACGTAGCTGTCGTCGCTCATCTCCGGGGTCTCATAGGGCTCAGGAGAGTTGCTGGACTCCCAAGCGCCGCCGCTACTACTGGAGGAGCTGCTGGCGAAGCCAGCGGCAGGCTCGGCGTTGGCCGCTGCGCCGTCCCGACGACCCCCTTGAGGACAGCACTCCAAGCGGCGGCCTTCCTTGTCGAAGACCTTGAAGAACATCATGGAGGCGCCGTCTTACTCAAAATGGATGGCGAGGGCGCCTTCCGCACGGCAGACTCGAGCAACCTCGCCCCAGCCACGGGCCATGAAGATCTTGTCTGGGGAGACGGCTTCAACCTTCGCTCCAGTCGCCGGGGCGTCGCAGTCGGCGTGCTGCAGCCAAAGCTCGAGGGGGCCCCTCGGCGGCATCTCGGCGGAGAAGAACTGCGGAAAGCGAATCCAAGTGTGCGGAGGCATCACCGCCCACATCACGAGTTCGCGCGAGGAGTCCGTGGCGTGGGCTCCTGGGGCGACGGCGTGCGTTACCACGGCGCGGCGACCACGGCCATAGCCTGGGCGGCGCCGCTCGCCGCCTCTCCCTCCGGAGCCCTCGGCTTTGGCGTATAGAGGCAGCGGATACCCGGGAGGTGGCCGCTCGCACCATGGCCTCGACACCTCCGACCTCACGACTACGTTGCAGCGGTGGGCTAGCCTATTCTTCGGGGGAAGTGGCCCGAGCTCGTCACAGGGTTTTTTCCCTTCTCTACGGCCGAGAACGTCCATATCGGCGCCATGAGTGTCGCTGCTAGCGATGAAGCAAGGGAGAAGAAGCGAGCGGAGCAGGAAGGGATGAGCGACGGGGGCTACGCCCCCTCATTTATAGCAGGAGAAGGCCAACCAGCGATCTCCACGATCACAGGTAATGATGATTTTTCTCTGCATGCAGCAGGGACTCGTCAAGTCGGGCAGTTGCCGAGGCAGCATGGGGAAGCGGAGACGCCCACATCCCATCAATCGCCACACGTCAATCGAGGCTGCAGGCTGTTGGGGCCTGCGTCGCTCCGCACTTGCCCCTTGGCTTCGCCTCAAAGCCAAGTCCGAGCACGCCTTGAGCCCGTGGGCTACTGTCAGCGTCCTGGGAACGGAGGTCCCCAGACTTGCCTGCCTGCGGCCCACGGCTTGGCTCCGCCAGTGGCCCCGTACGGCCCATCTTCACCATCAAGCACTAAAGACCCTCGCGACGGGCCAAGCCTCGCGAGGCGGACGATGCAAGACCTCCTCGGGGGTAGTCTCACCAGGCTGGCTTGCGAGGGGTGGAGAGATCAAGGCAAGGGGCACCTCGCGAGGTTCCTGTGATGCAAGACATGACGACCAAGGCCAGGTGGGTGCCAGCGTGCACAGTGTCCTCGTTTCCTCTTTGGTGCTAAAGGGACAGGCGCAGGCGAGGAGTCCCGAGGCATCAGGCAAAGGTTTCCATATCAGTGCAACGAGACCAAGACCAGCAAGACAGAGGTCATCGTGGAGCCCAGGAAAGCGTCACCACCAGAGCCTTTGGCAGGCGAAGACCACCTTTAGTCAGGATAACTTGTACTAGTTGTCTCCCTTCAAATTTGGCCGTTGTGGCATCCCTTCCCTCCAGCATTTGGGAAGAGGACCAGGGCCTTTATAAATTGGGCTAGCCACCCCAGTAGGAGGGGAGGGATCTGAGGCCATTCAGATCATCCTCATCCACACAAACTCACAAAGCACAAGAGCACCTCTCCTCAAGAGGCTGTTCTTCCCTTGTAACTGTTCATCCTCAGCCCAAGAGGCAATCCACCACACCACACTGGAGTAGGGTATTACACCGCATCGGTGGCCCAAACCAGTATAAATCTTGTGTCCCTTTGTTCTGCGAGTTCGACGTGTTGAGCCTTGAGATGACGGTGAGGGAGAGTGCAAGGGGGAGGAGATATCTTCGTGCGCACCCCAGTGTTTGAACCTCAAGGGTTTTGCCGAAACCCGAAATCCGACAATGACATATGTGATCTTGCCTCTCACATGCTTTATCTTGATCATTGTCTCTTGTCTCCATTAGTGCCATCTCTCATATACCCTTGTATTTAGTGCCAACTTGCTATACTTATCTATCTTGGAGACTTGGGCATATTACTTGTGAAGCTTGCTTGTTTCATAGAGCCTGATGTCTTTGGTTGTAGTCGCATCATATGCTTTCATACCATGCCACACCTTGTCCTTTCTTATGTCAAGAATGATGAGAACACTTGTTTGGTATTTCACCACACGAATGATAGGTTTTGCTTTCACGCTAACCTCATTTGTTTTTCTGAGTGTTTGTCATGTTCTTTCATTTTGAAGGAATCACAAGGAACCGCTATCACGAGACATATTGGTTATGTGAGGGCGTACATGATGTGCAACTCCAACATCTTCGGGAACATTCCTAAGGTGAACTCCTTCCCTTTGAGCCAACCTCACATACACATATTGGATGGGTCATTCTTTCATTGTTGTTTCTTCTTCTTGTCTACATGATACACATATTGGAGGGAGGACTGACATTGGAGATGGACCCTATGGACCTTCAAGTTCAGGAGTGCCACAACATCGAGCTTTGGTAAAATACCACACATAATTTTTTTGCATCTTATGCATGGATTGACTCACATTATGATTGCCTTGTTACATCTTGTATTCCCATGTCATCCATGATATATGAGCTTGTGCACTTCCTTAGCAAATTTGTTGTGATCTTTCTTGATGACATATTCATACATCATGATCATATTGCATACCATCAATTGCATGATAACATATTCATATTGAGCATCCATTGCCATATTCATGCTATTGATAAACCATCTCACCGCGACATCATTTTGAACCGTGGTTGCATTGATCATATTTACAACACATTTGTGTGCACAACGAATGCTTTTTCTCCCATGAACGCTTTGCATATCATTCTATATCATCTTGATAAGCTTCATGCGCTTTGTCATGAACAATCTTGCCGCACAGACTCATTCTTACATGATGGACACTTTGTGTGCGCTAACCTTTGTATTTCCGAGTGTCGTTTGTGTTTGCTCTTTTTGCATGTATACCACTCCGGTGACACCTTGAAGTACTTGGATTACGCAACGTCTTCAACTCTGTCCAAGTACAAGTCCGTCCACAACAACTGTTTCCATGATGATGAGGATCACGATCCGAGGTCGGATCTTTCCCAAGGGGGGGGGAGATGATGCGGAGCATCCTACAATCATCCCCATGTACACTTTGACTACTCCCCAAGCCCCAAGAGCACATACGATGAGACCTCGACCATACGCCATTGGACACAAGGTGAACTCACTCCTCTTCGATCCGTCACTTTCCACATATGAGACATGGCTACTACCTCATCCATGGACCTTGTGTATACTCAAGCTCATACGAGATGACCATGGAGATTCAAAGGACCAAGGCCAAGCATGGAAGAGAAGACGAAAGAAAGGATAAGAAGATGGAGCAGCTGCTGGAGTCAGCCCGGACGTTCGGACCTCCATCAGGATCATCCGGACTCAACCGGATGCCCCCCAGATCATCCGGGTAATCCCACAGCCACGGCATCCGAAGCTTGCAGAATCCACCCGACGGAGCCGGATCATTCGGACGAGGACCCGGATCATCCTGACGATGCCCGGATCATCCGTACCCCCATCCGGATGATCCGGCCTTTGCCAGCGCGTATGACTTGGGCCGAGGCCCGTGTACCCCTTCACCCCTCACTTACCCCTTCTTGGCTTAACACTATATATAGACCCCCTCCTCCTCCTAGTTAGGGTTAGCATAGGTTTAGCTCATTTGAGATAGAGCTTTGCTCATCCATACAGATCTACTCCACGAGTGTAGCGACCAGACCTCAAACAGTCTGATCTTTGTGCTCCGGTGTCATCCCTGGATCAGTAATGCTGACACCACACAGTACTCGGAGGATTTATAACAGAGTAGCAATCACAAACTTATTACATCGAGTGTCTCCATAGAGAATTTATTACAATAAAAATGGCTTAAGGCCATCTAATAACGATAACAGTGGAAGGCTTGGAAGATAAGTGAGTCCATCAACTCCAACGGCATCACTGAGTACAGGACCATGGCCTAAAACGCCTTAATCGTCGTCTGAACAGTCTGCAACATTAACGTTGCAGCCCGAAACGGGTCAGCACATGGAATATGCTGGCAATGTAACACATAGAGAATAATTGCATGGAACAGCTACACTATATGCATATTTGGCTGGTGGAAAGCTCTATGGTTACAGTTTTGCGTAAAGCCAATTTTCCCTACTGCATAGGAATAAATTTATTTAACTATCATGGTAGTTGTCAAACATTGAGAATGGTTCATAGCATTCTCAATCCCAATTAAACATCATCATTAAACAAAACCCATCAAAATTAATTTAGAGTAACATGTTGAGATTCACATGATAATCCAGGTACTAGATACTCAAGATGTCCATAACCAGGGACACGGCTAACCATAATTAGTTTAATACACTCTGCAGAGGTTTGCGCACTTTTCCCCACAAAACTCGATCGCCTCCGTTTGGTTTCTCGCACTACATGATGTTTGAGAAGACGGATGACCGAGACATAGTCTTTCAGAAGCGCTAGCACCTTACGATGAATAGACCGTTACACCTACTTTCCCCTACATCTGCTAGTCTACCCTGTAAGAGTTCGCACGACTTAGTCAACTATGCCAGAGCCCATAATGGCTTGTGGCTGCACACGGAAGTTTCTAGTAAGAATAATCTCATGATCCCTCTGAGCCTGGGTGGCGGTCCAAAAAGAAACAGGCAATCCTGGAATACCCAGGT
The DNA here is from genome assembly GCF_018294505.1 of Triticum aestivum. Taxonomy (NCBI): domain Eukaryota; kingdom Viridiplantae; phylum Streptophyta; class Magnoliopsida; order Poales; family Poaceae; genus Triticum; species Triticum aestivum. Next base: position 378,777,906 of record NC_057800.1, on the reverse strand, counting down.
ACCTCAATCCACCCAGATGTGTGTTTAAGTTGCCACCTTAGATAAACCATTAATTTATAATACTCACATCTGTCATGTATATCACTCACCCAATCCACATCTACTAGCATAGCATGGCACAGTAAGCAAACGTAGAAGTAACTCCCAAAGGTTTGGTAATAAACAGGTAATAGGTTCTACCTCAACTACTCCCCATCCCATAATTTAATTAGATCCTAATCATGCAATGTGTGAGGATTGATCTAATGCAATAAAACTGGGTAGTAGGAGGTATGATCAAAGTGTTACTTGCCTTGCTGAGGATCCTGGAAACCTAGCGATTCGAAGTAACAGGCGGCGCACTCCGGGTACTCTATCACAAACAAACAAGCACACAATAGGTACTCATCTAATGCACAGGTAAAACTCAAATAAGAGAAACTAACCAGAAAATTCAACTTAAGAACTCCGATTTGCAAAAAGAATAAAATCAAACGAAGCAACGAAAGTCAAACGACAAAAGAAAACAACTTCGTTCTACTAATCTGGATCTAAGGCAATTTTTACAGTGGCAAAAACTTGTTTAAGTTGGTTAAACGTATAGAGGGTTTCGAGACGAAACTCCAGGCGCTTGAATCGTCTGATTCCGATAAACGAGCGAAAAGTTATACTAAAACAAAATTCAGATCAGGAATCGCGATCAGAAAAATCACGGATTTAATCCGAGAAAAAGAAAAATGACGAACGTTTGCTAGAACGAACGAACGGAAGAACGCTCGCTAAATAAATAAATCGGAAAAACCGATCTATTTTAAAAAAACGAACCTAAAAAAAACCGACGAAAAACCGACGGTTTTTCGAAAAAAATAAAAAAACCAACGCGGACTTCGAGGCGACCTCGGGCGGCGTGCGGCGGCGAGGCGGCGGCGTCC
>NC_057800.1:378768771-378776682 GCF_018294505.1 Triticum aestivum | reverse complement strand
TGGCTTCGGCTGGGCCTCCCCCCGGCTTATAAAGGCGACCGGGCCAGGAGTCCGGGTCGGACACGGCCCGTTAGGTCGATTCGTTTTTTAAATAATTACGCGCAGAAGAAAAGTAAAAATAAATACTAACGGACTCTAAAAATCCCGAAATAAATTTTCCCTGGCTTCTAAAATCAAGCCGCACAAGGTGAACATTTATTTGGGGCCTAAATGCAATTTTGAAAAACGCACATTTTTCCTAAATTCAAATAAAATAACGAAATACTCCGAAATAAAATCTTATTTGATTTTATTATTAAATCCTCAATATTTCTTTATTTTAGGAAAGTCATTTTATTCCCTCTGATATTTTTTAATAGAAATAATTGACGATAAAATTTGAGAAAACTCAAATATGAAAATAAAGAATTTCCCGACTCTCTCTGTGGGTCCTTGAGTTGCGTAGAAATTTCTAGGATCAACCAAAATGCAAAATAAAATATGATATGCATTGATGATCTAATGTATAACATTCCAAATTGAAAATTTGGGATGTTACAAACCTACCCCCCTTAAGATGAATCTCGCCCTCGAGATTCGGGTTGGCTAGAAAATAGGTGAGGGTGGTCCTTGAGCAAATCTTCCTCTCGCTCCCAGGTGGCTTCATCCTCCGTGTGGTGGCTCCACTGAACTTTGCAAAACATGATAACCTTGCTGTGAGTGACTCGGCTGGCAAACTCGAGAATCTTAATTGGTTTCTCCTCATAGGTCAAATTGTTATCCAACTGGATTGCTTCCAATGGCACTGTGTCTCTCAAGGGTATGTCAGCCATCTCCGCGTGGCACTTCTTCAACTGAGAAACGTGGAACACATCATGAACTCCTGACAATTCTTCGGGCAATTCCAACTTGTAGGCCACTTCTCCCATACGCTCCAAAACTCGATATGGTCCTACAAATCGTGGCGCTAACTTTCCTTTAACTCCAAAACGCTTTCTTCCCCAAAGTGGAGATACTCGAAGATAAGCTCTATCTCCAACTTCGTAAACAGTCTCCTTGCGCTTAGAATCTGCATAACTCTTCTGTCTGGACTGAGCTACCTTGAGCCTATCGCGAATCAATTTCACCTTCTGTTCAGACTCTTTAATCAAATCAGGTCCAAACAACCGGCGGTCTCCAACTTCATCCCATGACAACGGTGTCCTGCACCTCCTTCCGTACAAGGCTTCGAAAGGGGCCATCTTTAAACTGGTTTGGTAACTATTGTTGTAAGAAAACTCTGCATATGGCAAATTGTCATCCCAACTAGATCCATAATCTAGCGCACAAGCTCTCAGCATATCCTCCAAAATCTGATTGACTCTCTCGGTCTGTCCATCTGTCTGTGGATGAAAAGTTGTACTAAATTCTAGCCTGGTACCCAAAGTTTCGTGCAATTGCTTCCAGAACTTTGAGGTAAACTGGGTTCCTCTATCTGATACGATACTCCTCGGAACTCCATGCAAACATATGATCCTGCTCATGTATATCTTTGCCAACTTAGCACTTGTGTAAGTGGTCTTTACCAGGATGAAATGAGCTACTTTTGTCAATCGATCGACTACAACCCAAATCGAGTCATAGCCTGAACGAGTCCTGGGTAATCCCGTGATAAAATCCATGCCTAACTTATCCCACTTCCATTCGGGTATCGGCAATGGTTGTAAGAATCCTGTTGGCTTCTGATGCTCTGCCTTTACTCTCTGACATACATCACAAACTGCTACATACTCCGCAATATCCTTCTTCATTCCGGTCCACCAGAAAATATCCTTCAAATCCAAATACATCTTGGTATTTCCTGGGTGAATCGAATATGGTGAATCGTGTGCCTCTTGCAGAATTAGCTTCCTAATCTCCGGGTCATTGGGCACATAAACACGGTCTTCAAACCATAGGGTATCGTGCTCATCCTCACGAAATCCTTTAGCCTTTCCTTCGCTTATTTTCTCCTTTATAGTGGTAATCTCTTTGTCAGTATTCTGAGCTTCTCTGATTCTATCCATCAAAGTTGACTGAATTTCCAATGTTGCTACTTAGCCTCTCGGAACTATTTCCAAACATAGTTCACGAAGATTTTCTGCTAACTCCTTTGGTATTTCTCCCGTCATTATTGTATTGACATGGCTCTTACAGCTCAATGCGTCAGCTACTACATTAGCCTTTCCGGGATGGTAATGCAATCTCATATCATAATCCTTGATGAGCTCCAACCATCTCCTTTGTCTGAGGTTCAACTCCTTCTGTGTGAAGATGTATTTCAAACTCTTATGATCCGTGTACACCTCACAATGATTTCCAATCAGAAAATGTGTCCAAGTCTTCAGTGCATGCACTACGGCTGCTAATTCCAAATCACGCGTAGCATAATTCAACTCATGAGGCTTAAGCTGTCTTGAGGCATATGAAACAACTCTCCCTTCCTGCATAAGCACTGCTCCAAGTCCTCGACGTGAAGTGTCGCAATACACCTCATAGTCCTTGGTCTGATCTGGTAAAATCAACACTGGTGAAGTAACCAAACGTTTCTTCAACTCCTGGAAACTAGCCTCACACTCCTCAGTCCATTTGAACTTGGTATCCTTCTTTAATAGTTCAGTCATAGGCTTCACAATCTTGGAGAAATTCTCAATGAATCTCCAGTAGTATCCTGCGAGTCCAAGAAAACTCCGTATCTCTCTAACTGTGGTTGGTGCTTCCCACTTGGTCACGGTATCAACTTTAGTGGGATCAACTGCTATTCCTTCTCTGGATATAACGTGTCCGAGGAATCCTACTTCCTTCAACCAAAACTCACATTTGCTGAACTTGGCATACAATTGATGTTCTCTGAGCTTCTCAAGTACCAATCGCAAATGTTCCTTATGCTCCTCTTCAGTCTTCGAGTAAACCAGGATATCATCAATGAACACCACGATGAACTTATCCAAGAACTCCATAAACACTTTGTTCATCATGTTCATAAATTAAGCAGGTGCGTTAGTCAGACCAAATGACATAATGGTATACTCGTATAGCCCATACCTGGTGGTAAAAGCTGTCTTAGGAATATCCTGTTCTCGAATCTTCAACTGGTGATACCTTGATCATAGATCGATCTTGGAAAATACCTTAGCTCCTTGCAATCGATCAAACGGATCATGGATCATCGGTAGTGGGTATTTGTTCTTGATCGTTACTTCATTCAATCATCGATAGTCAACAACCATCCTCAACGATCCATCCTTCTTCTCCACTAGAAGTACTGGCGATCCCCAAGGCGAAGAACTTGGGAGAATATATCCCTTATCCAGTAACTCCTTAATCTGCTTCTTAATTTCCACCAAATCCTTTGCAGGCATCCTGTATGGTCTCTTCGATATTGGCCCTGTGCCTGGCAATAACTCAATCAAAAACTCAATGTCTCTATCCAGTGGCATGCCTGGCAAATCTTCTGGAAATACATCAGGGAAATCCCTTACCACTGGTACTTCCTCCTGCACAACTCATGTTAAACAATTTACTTGAGTCCCTTTTGGCACATGCCGGAATACATACTTGATCCTTCTCCCTTCTGGGGTGGTAAGCAAAATTGACTTACTGGCACAATCAATGTTTCCTCCGTACATCGACAGCCAATCCATACCCAGAATTACATCCAATCCTTGTGATTCCAAAATGATCAAATTCGAGGGAAACACATGCCTACCTATACTCAATGGCACTTGAAAACATCCTTGGCTGGCCATATACTCCGCTCCCGGTGAGCTTACTAGCATAGGTGTTCTAAGAACCTTAGCGGGTAGGTTATACTTATCCACAAATCCCCTTGATATGTATGAATGCGATGCACCAGTATCAAAAAGAACGAGTGCAGTAAATGACTTAACCAAAAACTTACCGATTACGGCATCCGGCTGCTCTTCAACCTCCTCCACGTTAACGTGGTTCACCTGTCCCCTGTTGAAAGGGTTCAGCTTCTTCCCAGAACTTCCATTGCCATTTTGGCCTTCAGGACATTCATTGGCATAATGTCCGGTCTTTTGACACTTAAAGCAAGTGACTTGGCTCAGGTCCTTCTTGGCTGGGGTTGATGGGTTGGTGCGATTCTGGCCATTGCTTCCTCCATTGCCATTACCATTCTTGGTGCCATTGTGATTGTGCGAGCTACCTCCTCCATGGGTATGCTGAAAATGTCCTCCCGGTCTAGGGGTAAAATGTGGCTTCTACTGAGCTCCTGAATTGTACTTTCCTTGTCCATACTTCCTCTTGCGGTTCTCAATTTGCTGCTGCTTGCCTTCAATCATAAGAGCACGGTCTACCAACTCCTGGTAGTTGTTGAAGGTTGCTACCATCAACTGCATGCTCAACTCATCATTTAGTGCTTCTAGAAACTTCTCCTGCTTAGCTGCATCCGTAGCAATGTCATCTGGGGCATAACGTGCTAACTTACTAAAGTCCTCCACATACTGGCCAACTGTCCGTCCTCCCTGGCGCAAGTTGCGAAACTCTCGCTTCTTCATGGCCATAGCTCCTGCTGAAACATGGGCAGTACGAAAGGCCTGCTGAAACTGGTCCCATGTGACAGTGTCGACAGGGAAAGTGGCTGTGAAATTCTCCCACCATGATGCTGCGGGTCCTTCAAGCTGATGTGCGGCAAACTTCACCTTCTCCGCATCTGTGCATCCTGCTGTGGTCAACTCTCTAGCTGTCTTGCAGAGCCAATCATCTGCTACTATTGGCTCGGTGCTATTGGAAAACACCGGCGGATTCAGCCTAAGAAAACGGGCTAAGTGATCAACAGGTGGTGGTGGTTGTGGTGGTGGGTTGTTGTTGTTGTTGTTCCCCTGATTCTGATTCTGAACTAGCAACTGCATCAATGTGTTCTACTGCTGGATCAACTGGGTGAGCTCCGGTGGAAAGGTAAACCCGGGGTCACGTCTCGGAGGCATCTGAGGGTTTAGAAAAGATGAGATTTAAGAATAGAGGGGGTCTAAAGAGAAAACACTACCCATATGCACATGAGGCAAAAGCAAACAATTCACTTCATTCAATCAAACAAGGGCATACAATCGATCTAACTATCGCAAAAGTGCTCGGACTACTATATTTACATGGTGGACTACTACTACTGATGAGGTGGTCTACTAGAAATATTCTTCGGTTGCAGACTCCATGATATCTGCTCCGGCTTCATCAACATAGTCATCATCGCTATCATCTGGATCCGAGTCAGTGACGTTGATGATGATGTAGTCTTCTGGGCTAATCTCCTTGGGTTCTTCGTCTTCATCTACTGGTGTAGGGCCTCCCATAAATATTGCTAGCTTCATTGTTAGGTCGACATTCTTATCCACTAGTACTTCTATTTCCTCTTCATAATCTTCACGTGTAGCCTTGAGTTCTTCCTTCAGTTCCTTGATTCTTGTCTTAGCCTTCTTCAGATCTATCATGTCGGTGCACATCTGGTTCTCCTGTCGTCGAATGTGTTGGTTTAACTCCTGGATAAAAGCTGCAATTGATCTATCTTTTCTGGTGCTGATCATCTCCCAGTGCTCATCTCAGCGTCCACAAATCTGGTAGATAGTATCCTTGAGATCATTGCGGTAGACTTCTCCAATGCATCCCATGGCGATGTGAGCTTCCATGCTCTTCCCTAGATTCCAAGTTGGTGCATCAAAAGAAAACTCTATGGGCTCAGTGACTGGCATGAACATCCTTCCTGGAACTTGAACTTGAATCATCCAGCGCTCTTCTTCAGGTAAAGTGGCGTTGTAGGTTCCGGTGAAGCTTGGTACTCCTATGTTCAGGTATCTAGTGACTTCCTTCAGGTGACGTCCAAAGGGTGTATCGTCATCCGGTTGCGTGAACTTGTTCCTTGCATCCGCCATCCTAAAGAGTAGAAAATATGAGAGGTCAGAAGAGAAGAGGGTGAATAGTGATCTAGGTCTTTAGCTTAGTGGTCGTGTCCTACAGTCAGCGTGTGCTCTGATACCATCTCTGTAGCGACCAGACCTCAAACAGTCTGATCTCTATGCTCCGGTGTCATCCCTGGATCAGTAATGCTGACACCACACAGTACTCAGAGGATTTATAACAGAGTAGAAATCACACACTTATTACATCGAGTGTCTCCATAGAGAATTTATTACAATAAAAATGGCTTAAGGCCATCTAATAACGATAACAACGGAAGGCTTGGAAGATAAGTGAGTCCATCAACTCCAACGACATCACTGAGTATAGGACCACGACCTAAAATGCCTTAATCATCGTCTAAAAAGTCTGCAACATTAACGTTGCAGCCCGAAACGGGTCAACACATGGAATATGCTGGCAATGTAACACATAGAGAATAATTGCATGGAACAGCTATACTATATGCATATTTGGCTGGTGGAAAGCTCTATGGTTACAGTTTTGCGCAAAGCCAATTTTCCCTACTGCATAGGAATAAATTTATTTAGCTATCATGGTAGTTGTTAAACATTGAGAATGGTTGACAGCATTCTCAATCCCAATTAAATATCATCATTAAACAAAACCCATCAAAATTAATTTAGAGTAACATGTTGAGATTCACATGATAATCCAGGTACTAGATACTCAAGATGTCCATAACCAGGGACACAGCTAACCATGATTAGTTTAATACACTCTGCAGAGGTTTGCGCACTTTTCCCCACAAGACTCGATCGCCTCCATTTGGTTTCTCGCACTACATGATGTTTGAGAAGACGGATGACCGAGACATAGTCTTTCAGAAGCGCTAGCACCTTACGATGGATAGACCGTTACACCTACTTTCCCCTACATCTGCTAGTCTACCCTGTAAGAGTTCGCACGACTTAGTCAACTATGCCAGAGCCCATAATGGCTTGTGGCTGCACACGGAAGTTTCTAGTAAGAATAATCTCATGATCCCTTTGAGCCTGGGTGGCGGTCCAAAAAGAAAGAGGCAATCCTGGAATACCCAGGTACCTCAATCCACCCAGATGTGTGTTTAAGTTGCCACCTTAGATAAACCATTAATTTATAATACTCACATCTGTCATGGATATAACTCACCCAATCCACATCTACTAGCATAGCATGGCACAGTAAGCAAACGTAGAAGTAACTCCCAAAGGTTTGGTAATAAACAGGTAATAGGTTCTACCTCAACTACTCCCCATCCCACAATTTAATTAGATCCTAATCATGCAATGTGTGAGGATTGATTTAATGCAATAAAACTGGGTAGTAGGAGGTATGATCAAAGTGTTACTTGCCTTGCTGATGATCCGGGAAACCTAGCGATTCGAAGTAACAGGCGGCGCACTCCGGGTACTCTATCACAAACAAACAAGCACACAATAAGTACTCATCTAATGCATAGGTAAAACTCAAATAAGGGAAACTAACCAGAATATTCAACTTAAGAACTCCGGTTTGCAAAAAGAATCAAATCAAACGAAGCAACGAAAGTCAAACGGCGAAAGAAAACAACTTCGTTCTACTAATCTGGATCTAAGGAAATTTTTACAGTGGCAAAAACTTGTTTAAGTTGGTTAAACAGATAGAGGGTTTCGAGACGAAACTCTAGGCGCTTGAATCGCCTGATTCCGATAAACAAGCGAAAAGTTATACTAAAACGAAAATCAGATCAGGAATCGCGATCAGAAAAATCGCGGATTTAATCCAAGAAAAAGAAAAACGACGAACGTTCGCTAGAACGAACGAATGGACGAACGCTCGCTAAATAAATAAATCGGAAAAACCGATCTATTTAAAAAAACCGAACCTAAAAAAATCGACGGTTTTTTTTAAAAAAATAAAAAAACCGGCACTGACTTCGAGGCGACCTCGGGAGGCGTGCGGCGGCGAGTCGGCGGCGTCCAGCGAGGCGGCGGGTCGGCGGGCGGTGGTGACGGC
>NC_057800.1:378673680-378768466 GCF_018294505.1 Triticum aestivum | reverse complement strand
GGCTGGGGCTAGGGTTTGGCTTCGGCTGGGCCTCCCCCCCGGCTTATAAAGGCGACCGGGCCAGGAGTCCGGGTCGGACACGGCCCGTTAGGTCGTTTTGTTTTTTTAAATAATTATGCGCAGAAGAAAATAAAAAGAAATACTAAACGGACTCCAAAAATCCCAAGATAAATTTTCTCGGGCTTCTAAAATCAAGCCGCACAAGCTGAACATTTATTTGGGGCCTAAATGCAATTTTGAAAAACGCACATTTTTCCTAAATTCAAATAAAATAAGGAAAAACTCCGAAATAAAATCTTATTTGATTTTATTATTAAATCCTCAATATTTCTTTATTTTGGGAAAGTCATTTTATTCCCTCTCTCATATTTTTGTAATAGAAATAATTGACGATAAAATAATAAAAATCAAATGATCCTATTCTCAAAATTTGAGAAAACTCAAATATGAAAATAAAGAATTTCCCAACTCTCTCCGTGGGTCCTTGAGTTGCGTAGAAATTTCTAGGATCAACCAAAATGGAAAATAAAATATGATATGCATTGATGATCTAATGTATAACATTCCAAATTTAAAATTTTGGATGTTACAACGAGAGAGACCGCACGCCTCTATGGAGAAGATGCACCTTGGATTCAAGACCCCTTCATGGGAAGACCCTGCAAGACCTCCTCACGGATAAGAACCGGTTACCTTTGTATCGTCCTTTATTGATCGTGGATCTTGTATCTTTCTTTGTGTTTCGAGGATCTGGCACATGTCTGATTGTTTCTTGTTGATTTGAGTGATTCCTCTCTTTCCCCTCGTGTTTCCCCCTCGCGTTCTTCGTGTTCTTCATGAGATTTGCTCCAATCATGAAAGATCGGCCACCTAGGGTTCTACCCTAAATCAGGCTCCTTCTTCATCAGCGCGTGGTGGGAGGGGTACTTCCATTCCACCCCAGTCTCTCTGGAGAGCGTTGCTCGACAGTATGCAGACACTGATGGGCGCTTCTTCATCGGCATCGTTGCCCACCAGGAGAGGAGGTCGGGGAGTGAAGAAGAGAGGAGGTCGGGAAGGACGTGGTTGTGGGAGATGTAGGCAGGCTCCTACGCCTTCCTTGCTGCCATCCCTAGCCGATTCACCCGAGCACACGACTGGTAGGGTGGACACGTCTGAGGAGGAGGCTACGCGGACTCCGGTCCACGAGCCCCGGGTTGATGGGCCTTCGGCCCACGAGACTTCGGACCGTGAGACTCCGGACCAGGGTACGTCCTAGGAGACATCCGGATGGGGTACCTAGGCGGATCCGCCTGAGGGGCCGAGTGGCCATGCCGATGGTGGCGGGGATCTGGCTGATAGCGAGGTCGAGGTGGTTGAGGGGACCACCATCTACCAGCGAGGTTGTACACAACTCCCGCCCGTGCTGGCGACCTGTGAGCAGAGGTGGTTGATTTTCCTTGATGGGGAGAGGTAAGTGCTTTTACTCTTTTTGTACCCTTTGCCTTCACGTTTCTTCAAATATATCTAATGCGTTGGCCTTGTCATATTGCAGGTGTTGGGACCGCGCTCCGGATGTCCACAGGCCCAACACCATCCTTGGTGTGGACAAAACTTCCCGAGGTTTGTCACGTTGCCCGGTGAGGGTCATCTTCCACAACTAGGATTGAGCTGGGAGCACTACTTGGCTGCCCTGGCCCCGCCCAAGGAGATGATCGATGGTGTCTTGTGCCACACGAGGGCAGACATGGTGATCAGAAAGTTTTGGGTAATTCTCCTTTACACAATTAAAAATCTTCAAATAGCTAGTTATTGTACTAATCAATGTTGTCTCGTTTGATTGCAGACCTTCCACATGTGTGAGGAGGGATACGAGGAGGCCGCGGCACAGGTTATCGATGCCGAGTGCAAGCGCCTACTACAAAACTTACGGCACGAGGCTCGGGTGCAGGCTGTTCAAGACTACTACGCCTTGTGTGGTATTAAGAAGACCAAGCTGGCATGCCGCAAGAAGTTTCTGAAGAAGGAGTAGTACATGACGGTAATTACCTATTCTTAAGGCCTTGTACTTAGTTTCCTTGATTTGATTCGTAGGCGTAGCACTCAAGTTTCTCTTTACTAACTTAGGTGCCCCTGAGATGGTGTGCGAATTAGATGGATTGTTGGGAGGTGTTGGTGGATGAGTGGTGCTCACACCAATGGCTAGACCTCCACAACAATGCCAAGGACCGGCGTTCCCAAATGGAAGGTGTGCCACACCATCAAGGCAGCGCCAACTTATATCAGTTCGGGCAGAACTGGGTATGTAGTTTTCTTCATGATTCATGCAATTCATTCTTCATGCTAGCTTGAGCCCTTTAATTACTAATTTACTCTGTTCCTCTCTTTTAGGCATGTCAAAATAAGCGGAGGTGCCAGAGGTGCACGACCTCTATGCCATGGCCCATACTGCCTCGTACAAGAAGGTCAAGGCATTCTCTGCGTTTGACCTCGATCATCCCGAGAACTTCACTAACATCTCCTCCCACAACAAGCTCATGAGGTACAGAGATCAGGGGAAGTCGAGGAAAGGGGAGGACTTTAACCCGAGCCAGGGTCCCATTGATCCAGAGCTGGTGATGATATCTGGTGGTGGAAGGTCCCATGGCTCGATAGCCATTGGAGATGGACTTATACGTTGTCCTTGCACTCTCCCGGAGATCAAGGCGCACCAGTCGAGCTCCACTCCTGAGATAAGCCCTTGTCAACGGCCAGTCGAGCTCGCCTTCGAGGTTAGTTATACAGACTCACCTATCTTTCCTCCATTACATTGTGTGTGCGTCCATCGATGATTACAATGCTAACGAGGAGTGGTGTTGCAGGCTGCTCTTTAGAGAGAGAGAGAGAGATAGAACCCAGGCGCTTCTGGCGGAGAGGGACCGACAGGCGGCGGAGAGAGGAGCGGGAGTTGGAGGAGAGGATGGCTAGGATGTTTGAGGAGGAGAGGACACAGAATGACATGCATAAACGGGCCATGTATGAGCTCCTCGTGGTAAGCTTCTTCTGCATATTAGCCAAATCATGCACTTAATGTTCGTTTCATTACTAACTAGTATAACTGGCTCATCAAAACCAAATATGCAATCTGTGTGCGAGAAGACCGACCAGAACCCTCCGCCGATGCTAGTTATTGCTCCGGGGACCACAGTGAGTTTCATTTGAATGGTCATTAGTTACTAGTCTTAACATTCGAGTGTCATCATACTAACGAGACGTTGCAAATGATCTTTGGTGCAGTGTAACTCCAGACAAGCATCACACGATCCTTCTCCAGGTGGTACCGGCACGAGCAACCCCGGTGCTTCACCTCCGTGATGAGGATAAGTTTTCTCTAGTGTTTTTCTTAACAAATGCATAATGACCTAGACTAAGCTTTATTTCCTCCAATATGCTTACCATAATGACCTAGTTAGCTCTAATATGCTTAGTTACCTAGGTTAGCTCAATAATGACCTATACTTACCTTACTTATGTCAAAATGGCATAATATGCTTAGTTAACTAAAAATGGCATAATTACCTAGGTTAGCTCCAAAATGATCCATTTTACCTAAGTTAGCTTCAAATGATCCATTTTACCTAAGTTAGCTTAAAAATGACCTAAGTTAGCTCTAATATGCCAAGTTAGCTCTAATACGCTTAGTTACCTAGGTTAGCTCAATAATGACCTATCTTTAGCTTACTTATGTCAAAAGTGGCATAATATATGCTTAGTTAAATCAAAAATGGCATAATTACCTAGGTTACCTCCAAAATGAACCATTTTATCTAAGTTAGCTCCAAAATGATCCATTTCCCTAAGTTAGCTCCAAAATGACCTAAGTTAGCTCTAAGTTAGCTCTAATATGCTTAGTTACCTAGTTTAGCTCAATAATGACCTATACTTACCTTACTTATGTCAGAAATGGCATAATATGCTTAGTTAACTAAAAAATGGTGTAATTACCTAGGTTACCTCCAAAATGAACCATTTTACCTAAGTTAGCTCCAAAATGATCCATTTTACCTAAGTTAGCTCCAAAATGACCTAAGTTAGCTCTAATATGCTTAGTTACCTAGGTTAGCTCAATAATGACTAATGTCTACTACGCGACTTTATCCTTGTAGACATTGTTGGGCCTCCAAGTGTAGAGTTTTGTAGGACAGTGATACATCTCCAACGCATCTACTTTTCCAAACACTTTTGACCTTGTTTTGGACTCTAACTTGCATGATTTGAATGGAACTAACCCGGACTGACGTTGTTTTCAAGAGAATTGCCATGGTGTTATTTTTATGTAGAAATAAAAGTTCTCGGAATGACCTGAAAATCCACGGAGACACGTTTTGTAATTAATGAAAAATATTGGGGAAAGAATCAGCATCAGGGGGTCCACACCCTGTCCACGAGTGTCGGTGTCAAAACCGGCGGATCTCGGGTAGGGGGTCCCAAACTGTGCGTCAAGGCCGGATGGTAACAAGAGACAAGGGACACGATGTTTTTACCCAGGTTCGTGCCCTCTCGATGGAGGTAATACCCTACTCCTGCTTGATTAATATTGATGATATGGGTAGTACAAGAGTAGATCTACCACGAGATCAAGGAGGATAAACCCTAAAGCTAGCCTATGGTATGATTGTTGTATATGGAGTTGATGTCCTACGGACTACAACCTTCCGGTTTATATAGGCACCGGATAGGGTTAGGGTTACACAGAGTCGGTTACAATGGTAGGAGATCTTGAATATCCGCATCGCCAAGCTTGCCTTCCACGCCAAGGAGAGTCCCATCCGGACACGGGACGAAGTCTTCAATCTTGTATCTTCATAGTCCTGGAGTCCAGCTGAAGGTATAGTCCGGCTACCCGAACACCCCCTAATCTAGGACTCCCTCAGTAGCCCCTGAACCAGGCTTCAATGACGACGAGTCCGGCGCGTAGATTGTCTTCGGCATTGCAAGGCGGGTTCCTCCTCCAAGTCCTTCATAGAAGATTGTAAACACCAAGAGTAGTGTCCGGCTCTGCAAAATAAGTTTCCACATATTGCCATAGAGAGAATAATATAAACACAAATCAAATCTGCTGACGTATTCCGCAGTGCGTCATCACACTACGGCCAAGTCCTTTACTCGAATCGTTTTTACTTTTCCACCTCAGCACGTTTTGCGAGGCGGTTTCCTTGGCACGTCTTGTCAAAGCAGAGATCGTGTACCCCGTTTACGGGATTCTCATCAATACGGGCGTGGGTAACCCAACCGTGCCATTTATCACGGCGCTGGGGAGGCAAGCGAGTTTTACTAGGCTGGTGGGGATGCACAACCGCATCCGCCCATATAAGGGGATAAGGATCAACCTTTTTACCTACGCCTTCTTCCTCCTTTGCCTATCCATCTCCTGCGCGCTCGAGCTCCAGCGCCCAAGCCCGCACTTCCCACCTCAACCTTCTCCAGCAATGTCCAGAGCGGGAGGCTAGTGGATGGTATCCTCCGCTATGGAGGGCCAAGTCAAGAAGCTAAGGAAGGCCGGATACCTGTCTAAGGACATTGCGCACCGGCTTCCCGAAAAGGGGTAGCTTCTCCCCACCCCAAGGCCCCATGAGAGGGTAGTATTTCTTCCCCACTTCCTCCGCGGACTGGGTTTTCCACTCCACCCATTCGTCCGGGGGCTCATGTTCTACTACGGCCTGGATTTCCACGATCTGGCCCCAAACTTCATCCTCAACATCTCGACGTTTATCTCGTGTGCGAGGCTTTCCTCCGCGTCCGCCCTCATTTCGGCCTCTGGCTCAAGACCTTCAACGTCAAGCCCAAGGTGGTGCGCGGCAGCCAGGTGGAGTGCGGAGGCGCCATGGCGGGCAAGATGGCCAACGTCCTATGGTTCGTGGGCTCTTTTGTGGAGACCCTAAAGGTGTGGCAATCCGGGTGGTTTTACATCACCGAGCCACGCGATCCGAACTGGATCGCAGCCCCCGAGTTCCGATCCGGACCCCCCACGCGGCTTATGTCCTGGAAAGAGACGGGCCTGTCGTGGGGCGACGAAAAAGAGGTGACCGGATTGCAAACATGCATCCAGTCCCTGGTGAACAAGCCAATCCGGCTTGTTAATGTAATCCAGGTTATGCTCGTCCGCCAGATCCTCCCGTGCCAACAACAGGATTTTAATCTGTGGGAGTTCGACCCGGCGCAGCACCAAACCCTTAGCAGGCTCTTCGACATGACGTACGAAGATTCTTGGAAGGTGCTATTCAAGGGCGCCGAGGCTCCCACATCCGCTTCCGAGGACCGCGGATACAGCTCGCAGCGTCACGCTAGCGAGGTAAGCTATCTTCACCTTTTTCAGGATGTTAAGCTTTTTTCATAGTTTGACTCTATGCAGGATCTAAACTCCCTTTCCTTTGACAGGCTTGGCGGGCGATATCCAGAACGATTAACTGTCCGGCTCCGCTGCCTGAAGACCCAACCCCAGCTCTAATAGTGAAGCTGCTGGTTCCGGCGCCTTATGTGGTGCCAGAGAAGAAGGCCAAGAAGAAGAAGACCACGGGGACTCGAAAGAGTGCCCGTAACGTGGTGGTGTCGGACTCGTCATCCGACGAGTCCGAGACGCCCTCTTCCCGTGAAAATGAGGAGGAGGAAGAAGAAAACTCTCCCCCCCAGCGGGGGGGAGGAGAGAAGAGGAAGGCCGCCCCAACGGGGGAGGCCGAGGGGTCTAGGAAAAGGAAGACCCCTCCGCCGGACTATTCCCCCGACGCCGAAGAGGGCGGAGAGGAGTGGCCAAACAGGGCCAAGCGTCCGGCGAAATCGTAAGTTCGGATATCAGAGTAACTCATGATGTTCCTTTGTTGCACAGCTTTCCCTAATATCGAACGTAATTATGCAGCCCGCCCCGGGCCGAATTCAATGAATCGTCGGGCGGCTCCCTGGACTCATCGGACATGAACTCAGTTCTGCCCGCTGTCTCCCCCCGCAGTGCAGACGACGCTGAAGTGGCGTCGCGACAAGCTCCGGGGCAGGAGGAGGTGGTCCCGGAGGAGCCGCAAGGCAACCTCCCGGACTCCAGGAGTGAAGGGGATAAGGCCCCCCAGGGCTCCAAGTCCGGCTTTGTGCCGGACACCGTGCCGGAATCTTCCATAGTTCCGGACCACGGTAGGTGAACTCCTTCCAAGAGGAGCAAGCCTTCTGAGCCGGCAGCCTCCGTCCAACCGGAGGTGCCGGACAATTTGCTGGAGGTGCTTGACGGCGCCTCCATCGACGAGGGGCACCGTACTATTATGAGTACGGTGATCCAGAAGGTTCAATCCGCCAAGAGCGGACTGAGTGAAGCTTGCGCTAGCCTTCTAACAGGCTTCGAGGTAAGTAAGAATATGTAAAAATATTACCGCATAGACAGTAGCCCCTGATGCTCTGTTTGGCGTTCGAAAAGAAAAGCCGAATAGAGGATCTATTAAATATCGCAGGAGTCTAACAAAAAAGAGTCAATATGCGTATGCAGGCTTCGCTGCTATCCACCGCCGCACTGACTGCGGAGGTGGGTGTCCTGAAGCAGGACCTCGAGCGGACCGAGCAAGAGCTCGGCCTTGCTAAGCGGCGGCTCGAGGAGAGAGAAGGTAAGAAATACCTTACAGAAAAAGTGCCTATAAAAAGGCGTGATTGCAAAAAAAACAGGATTGTACTGCTTATTGTAGGGGCCACGACTGAGGTGGCGACCCTTAAGCAGGCGCTGTCTGAGGCCGAAAAGAAAACGGCCGTGGAGCGCACCGAGCAAGACAGACTTGGGGCTCAGGTCGGCGAGGTGCAGCAAGAGCTTCAGGCTCTCATGAAAAAACATGAGAGTTTGGAGCTTGAGTCAAAGGCGCAAGCATCCGAGCTCGCGATGGCCCTTGAGACTGCCAAGTCTGCCAAGGCCGAAGCCCAAAAGGCCCTCCAAGAGTTGGAGGAGATGAGGAAGATAGCAGCGGGTAAGTCATTCTTTATCTAAAGCAGAAATATAAAAGTAAACTATTTGTTACTTACCCGAATCCGGAGCTCTCCAGGGGCATTCGCAGATCTTCCCCGCAGCATATCCGCCGCCGCCGCATTCTACCGTGCTGAAGAGGGCAGCTCGATGGAGAAGGTGTTCTGGTCTCAGTATTCTGAGGCCGGACACCCTGTGCCTTTGAGCAACCAGCTGAAACAGCTGGTCGAGCTCCACAAGGCGGCCGAACAGGCCATGAAGGGCTTCATAGTTCGACTGTGTCCCAGAGAGGCCCTGCCTGGGAGCTATTTCGGGCTGGTGCGGCGGCTGGTGGAGGCCTATCCGAGGCTCGAGGTCATCAAGCGCTCCGTCTGCATCGAAGGTGCCCGTCGGGCCCTTGCCCGTGCAAAGGTGCACTGGGGTAAGCTGGACGGTGAGAAGCTTGTGAAGGACGGGCCGCTGCCGGGGAAGGAGCATCGCAAGCCCAAGAACTACTACAAGGATGTTCTTGCAGGTGCCCGCCTTGTGGCGGATGAATGTACCAAGGATGTGATTTTTGAATGAACTTGCTCGTGTTTATCCAGTGCGCTGAAAACTTGTTCATATGCGCTAAGCAATGCTTATTGAATTTAAAATATTACTTTTTGTGCGGCCGTTTATCAAAAAATTGAGAGATGGCCAGTCGTCGGCTTCTGCCCCCACGCCACTAGTGCTGGGGTGTTCGGGATAAACCTGAGCGCTCTTTTTCCCGTAGTTGGGTCCTTCGAGGGAGGCGCTCAGCACAACGAACCAGGCAATCAGACTATAATGCTTGAACACTCTCACTTAGCCATAGAACTCTATAATTTTAAATTTCGGCGAATCCCCTAGTTTGGAAGACCGAGTTCGGGGCACTATCCACGCCTTGGCCGGACAAAGCCAGCTCCTCGCTCGAAGCGGCATAAGTCTTTAGGGACTCAAAAAACCTCTCGAACAACGACCGGTCTCTCGCCTCATCATGACAGTCAGTTTTAGCTTTCTCCACTGAGGTGCTTAACCCAGCTGAACCGGGGCACAATCGCAGTGGTTCTCCTAGTGCTACCTTAGCCGATATAGTGGAACGTAAGGCACCAAAACATAGGAGCCGGGCAAACCCAACTATTGACCCAAATCATGATTCAGAGCCGATGCATATAGTGCTATAAGTTCGGGGTGCCGCACTTGTGAAAGTGTACGGACTTCTCACACCATAATGAGGGGTACTGAAGCCCCTGGCGTGTTTGCCGTACCATGGTGTATGGGTGCAATCATGTCATTTAATAAACATATATGTGAAAAGAGGATAATGCAAAAATAGACAAAAAGCTATGCATTGTTTATAGAGAGGCTACTTATCAAAGCCGAATGATACAAATAGTGCGATAAGCAAAAAGATATTGGACTATTTAACATGTCCTGACCAGGGGCAGGCCGCGGAATTGTATTCAAAACAGGTATACCGCTCGTAACAGAGACCACCTGGGAGTTCCATAATGCGGCATGGCTTGTCTGCCTCCCTGGATCTTGCATTGTTTGTGTGGCAGTTGAATTGCCAAACAGGTCGTCCGAAGTATGGAGTCCTGAAAGTAAGAAAAAATTAAAAAAAGAATCCGGCAGCCCCTAGTACGTTTTAAGCCGTATTTTGGGCGTGCCGTTATTGTGCCCCTTCCCCTGTGCCCATGGTATTTCAAGGGCGTAGTTATGTACGCGAGGCACTGGTTTTGCTATGTCGCGAGAGCTGGGGTTGGGGCCGCATTGCTATGCTTGCTCAGAGCGTGTCAGGCGGTCCTGCTATGGGTTACTCCGGGCGCGCTTGGCAGTGTCTGGCTTTTTAACGGCCGGACTGGAGAATTGCCTAAGAAGGCTACTTTGTACTTCCACTGCGAGAGCCGCCGTGTGCTCCTCCGTACGGAGGGAGCGTTCGGTGTTTCCGTTGACCGTGATTACTCCTCGAGGGCCTGGCATCTTGAGCTTGAGATATGCGTAGTGCGGCACCGCGTTGAACTTTGCGAATGTGGTTCGTCCGAGCAGGGCGTGATAGCCACTGCGAAACGGGACTATTCGAAGATTAACTCTTCGCTTCGGAAATTGTCCGGGGATCCAAAGACCACGTCAAGTGTTACTGAGCCTTTACAGTTGGCTTCTACACCTGGTATAACGCCTTTAAAGGTCGTTTTTGTGGGCTTAATCCTTGAGGGATCTATGCCCATTTTCCGCACTGTATCCTAGTAAAGCAGGTTCAGGCTACTGCCGCCGTCCATGAGGACTCTTGTGAGATGAAATCCGTCGATGATTGGGTCAAGAACCAATGCGGCGAAGCTGCCATGACGGATGCTAGTGGGATGGTCCCTTCGATCAAAAGTGATCGGGCAGGAGGACCATGGGTTGAACTTTGGGGCGACTGGCTCCATCGCGTATACGTCCCGTAGCGCACGCTTCCGCTCCCTCTTGGGAATGTGGGTTGTGTATATCATGTTCACCGTCCGCACTTGTGGGGGAAACCCCTTCCGTCCATTGTTGTTCGGCGGCCTGGGCTCCTCCTCATCGTTGCTGTTCAGCCCCTTGTCTTTGTTTTCGGCTCTTAACTTGCCTGCCTGCTTGAACACCCAACAATCCCTGTTAGTGTGATTGGCTGGCCTTTCGGGGGTGCCATGTATCTGGCACAAGCGGCCGAGTATTCGGTCCAAACTGGATGGGCCCTGAGTATTCTTTTTGAATGCCTTTTTCCGCTGACCAGATTTATAGCCCCTGAATCCGGCATTGACTGCCGTGTCTTCATTGCTGTCGCTGCTAACACGGCGTTTTTGCTTATTCCGACGTGTCCTGCCACTTTTGTCCTTGGTATTCGAATTACCAGGGTTCTTTGATAAGTTGTTACTGCGAGCTAGCCAGCTGTCTTCTCCCGCGCAAAAGCGGGTCATGAGTGTCGTGAGGGCTGCCACAGATTTCGGCTTTTCCTGTCCCAGGTGCCGAGCAAGCCACTCATCGCGGATGTTATGCTTGAAGGCTGCTAGGGCCTCTGCGTCCGGACAGTCGACTATCTGGTTTTTCTTTGTTAGGAACCGTGTCCAGAATTGCCTGGCCGATTCCTCTGGCTGCTGAATTATGTGGCTTAAGTCGTCGGCATCCGGTGGTCACACGTAAGTGCCCTAGAAGTTGTCGAGGAATGCGGCTTCCAGGTCCTCCCAAGAACCGATTGAGTCTGCTGGCAAGCTATTAAGCCAATGTCGGGCCGGTCCTTTAAGTTTGAGCGGGAGGTATTTGATGGCGTGTAGATCATCGCCGCGTGCCATGTGGATGTGAAGGAGATAATCCTCGATCCATACCGCCGGATCTGTTGTGCCATCGTATGATTCGATGTTTACGGGTTTGAAACCCTCTGGGATTTTATGATCCATTACTTCATCCGTGAAGCATAGCGGGTGTACGGCGCCTCTGAACTGGGCTATATCACGACGCAGCTCGGAAGAGCTATGTCTGTTGTGTTCGGCCCGGCCGGATTTGTTGTATCCGGAGTGAAGATCACCGTCACGTGCCATAGGGCGCCTGCGCGATCCGTAGATCGATCTTGTTTGTCTTGCCTTATCCTCCAGTACGTCTCGCAGGTCTGGCGCATTTTCCCGTGCCTTAGTTGAGCGGCGTCGGGACATGGCTTGGGTGGAGGGCCGAGAGGCCTCTCTGTCGCGGCCGCGAGGTGGCCGGTCTGGCATGTCGTGCGCTAGTGATGTAGGTGCTTCCTCCTCTGATCGGGGTAGCGGCCTGCGCTTTGGGTAACTCTTGGAGGGGCGTTCGAGTTCATACTCCTCGGCCGCAAGGACTTCAGTCCATCTGTCAGCTAGCAAATCTTGGTCAGCTCTAAGTTGTTGCTGCTTTTTCTTGAGGCTGCTTGCTGTGGCTAAAAGCCTGCGTTCGAAACGCTCTTGTTCGGCGGGGTCTGATGGTATGACGAATTCGTCGTCATTGAGGCTTGCCTCGTCTTCGGAGGGAGGCATATAGTTATCATCCTCGACCTCTCGGTCTGCCGCTCTCTCATGAGGGTTGGCTTCTCCATCTTCCTGTGCCGAATCTTGCTGGGGTGGGTGTTCTTCAGCGCTATCCGGGGTAGTATTATCTCCCGTGCCGGAATCACCGTTTTTGCTTTGGCGGGATTTAGAGCGGCGCCGCTGATGCCGGCGCTTTGGCTGTTTCTTGGAGGTGTCATCCCCCGCTATTCCATCGCCATCTCCATCTTTTGGAGTATCCACCATATATATGTCATATGACGAGGTGGCCTTCCAGCGCCCTACAGGTGCTAGTTCCGGTTCGTCTCCTACATCGTCGTCCATACTGTCGATGTCTTTGGAGCCGAAGTCAAGCATGTCGGTTAAATTGTCGATAGTGGCTACAAAGTGGGTGGTGGGTGGGCTTTGAACTTCTTCATTGTCCGTATCCCATCCTTGCTGACCGTAATCCGGCCAGGGCTCTCCTGATAAAGAGAGAGACTTGAGAGAATTCAGGATGTCGCCGAAAGGCGAGTGCTGAAAGATGTCCGCGGCGGTGAACTCCATTATCGGCGCCCAATCGGATTCGATTGGCAGGGGCGTGGGGGGTTCGGAGTCCGGGGAGGAGTCCGGATCCTCGGAGTCACGGGTCATGCAGAGTGCGGGGCTGGCGCTCGGCTCGATCGCCTTTGAGATCGCAGCCCCCGAGGTGACGTCCAATCGCTCATCCTCGATTGGCGCAATAGGCTCCGAGTTAGGGGTCGGAACCGGTGTGTGTGCGGCCTCCAGGACACTGTCCGGAGGCAGAGCTAGATCATGCCCCTCGAGATAGTGCGGCACGCTTGGCCGTGGCTCGAACCCATCGAAGATCAAGTCTCCGCGGATGTCAGCCGTGTAGTTTAAGCTTCCAAACCTGACTTGATGGCCAGGGGAGTAGCTTTCGATCTGCTCCAGGTGGCCAAGCGAATTGGCCCGCAGTGCGAAGCCGCCGAAGACGAAAATCTGTCCGGGGAGAAAAGTCTCACCCTGGACCTCATCGTTGTTGACGATCAAGGGAGCCACCGGGCCTAAAGGTGACGACACAGAGGAACTCTCAATGAAAGCACCACTGTCGGTGTCAAAACCGGCGGATCTCGGGTAGGGGGTCCTGAACTGTGCGTCAAGGCCGGAAGGTAACAGGAGACAAGGGACACGATGTTTTTACCCAGGTTCGGGCCCTCTCGATGGAGGTAATACCATACTCCTGCTTGATTAATATTGATGATATGGGTAGTACAGGAGTAGATCTACCACAAGATCAAGGAGGCTAAACCGTAAAGCTAGCCTATGGTATGATTGTTGTATATGGAGTTGATGTCCTACGGACTACAACCCTCCGGTTTATATAGGCACCGGATAGGGTTAGGGTTACACAGAGTCGGTTACAATGGTAGGAGATCTTGAATATCCGCATCGCCAAGCTTGCCTTCCACACCAAGGAGAGTCCCATCCGGACACGGGACGAAGTCTTCAATCTTGTATCTTCATAGTCCTGGAGTCCGGCTGAAGGTATAGTCCGGCTACCCGAACACCCCCTAATCCAGGACTCCCTCAACGAGGGTGGAGGGCGCGCACCCCTGGGGTGCGCCCCCTACCTTGCGGTCCCCCTAGCACTCCACCGACCTCAACCCCAACTCCATATATTCACTTTCGGGGAGAAAAAAAATCAAAGAGAAGGATTCATCGCGTTTTATGATACAGATCTGCTACCAAGCCCTAATCTTCCTTGGGAGGGCTGATCTGGAGTCCGTTCAGGGCTCCCAAGAGGGGAATCCGTTGCCATAGTCATCATCAACCATCCTACATCACCAATTTCATGATGCTCTCCGCCGTGCGTGAGTAATCCCATCATAGGCTTGCTGGACGGTGATGGGTTGGGTGAGATTTACCATGTAATCGAGTTAGTTTTGTTAGGGTTTGATCCCTAGTATCCATTATGTTCTAAGATTGATGTTGCTATGACTTTGCTATGCTTAATGCTTGTCACTAGGGCCCAAGTGCCATGATTTCAGATATGAACCTATTATGTTTTCATGAATATATATGTGAGTTCTTGATCCTATCTTGCAAGTCAATAGTCACCTACTATGTGTTATGATCCGGCAACCCCGAAGTGACAATAATCGGGACCACTCTCGGTGATGACCGTAGTTTGAGGAGTTCATGTATTCACTAAGTGTTAATGCTTTGGTCTGGTACTCTATTAAAAAGGAGGCCTTAATATCCTTTAGTTTCCAATAGGACCCCGCTGCCACGGGAGGGTAGGACAAAATATGTCATGCAAGTTCTTTTCCATAAGCACGTATGACTATATTCGGAATACATGCCTACATTACATTGATGAACTGGAGCTAGTTCTGTGTCACCCTATGCTGTAACTGTTGCATGAGGAATCGCATTCGACATAATTATCCATCATTGATCCATTGCCTATGAGCTTTTCACATATTGATCTTTGCTTAATTACTTTTCCGTTGCCACTATTACGATTGCTACAAAAACTGCTATTGTTACTTTTGCCACCGTTACCGTTACTTCCATACTACTTTGCTACTAAATACTTTGCTACAAATATTAAGTCTTTCAGGTGTGATTGAATTGACAACTCAACTGCTAATACTTGAGAATATTCTTTGGATCCCTCTGTGTCGAATCAATAAATTTGGGTTGAATACTCTACCCTTGAAAACTGATGCGATCCCCTATACTTGTGGGCTATCAAGACTATTTTCTGGCGCCGTTGCTGGGGAGCATAGCTCTATTCTTTGAGTCACTTGGGATTTATATCTGTTGATCACTATGAGGAACTTGAAAGATGAAAGAACCAAGATTTTTCCCTCAACTATGAGGGGAGGTAAGGAACTGCCCTCTAGCTCTGCACTTGATTCACCTTCTGTTATGAGCAAATTTGCGACACCTACACCTATTATTGATTCTGATATTTTGCATGTTATTGATGATGCCACTTCTGCTATGCATGATGCTTATGATGAAACTACTTCTATGCTTGATAATACTGTGCCATTAGGTGAATTTCTTGATGAACACGTTGCTAGGGGTAGAGAGAATGAAATTATTGAAATAGATAATATTGATGAAAGTGATGATGAAGATTCTCCCCCTAGATATGAATTGCCTGATGTGCCTGAGGGTTATGTTATGGATGAAGAAACTGCTGGAGATCTTTTTGCTTGCAAAGATAGATATGATCTTAAGAAACTGTTAGTAAGCTGAAAGAAAAGTCTTTGAATGCTAGAATGAAATATGACCCTGCTTTTGCTACTTCACCTATATGTATTTCTGATAAGGATTATGATTTCTCTGTCGATCCTGAGTTAATTACTTTGGTTGAATCTGATCCTTTTTATGGCTATGAATTTGAAACTGTTGTGGCACATCTTACTAAATTGAATGATAAAGCCACCCTATTCACTCATGAGGAAAAAATTAATTACCACTATATCCTTAAGTTATTTCCATTCTCATTAAAGGGTGATGATAAAACATGGTTTAATTCTCTTGCTCCTAGTTGTGTGCGTAGTCCCCAGGATATGACCTATTACTTCTCTGCTAAATATTTCCCCGCTCATAAGAAACAAGCTGCCTTAAGGGAAATATATAATTTTGTGCAAATTGAAGAAGAGAGTCTCCCACAAGCTTGGGGGAGCCTTCTACGATTACTTAATGCTTTGCCTGATCATCCTCTCAAGAAAAATGAAATACTTGATATCTTTTATAATGGACTAACCGATGCTTCCAGAGACCACCTGGATAGTTGTGCTGGTTGTGTTTTCAGGGAAAGAACTGTTGAGCAAGCTGAATTGCTATTAAATTATATATTGAGTAATGATAATGATTGGACACTTCCTGAACCAACTCCGAAGAAAAGGGGTATTCTCTTTCTTAGTCTTAAAGATATGCAAGAGGCAAATAAGTCTATGAAAGAAAGGGGTATTAAAGCTGAAGATGTTAAGAATTTACCACCTATTGAAGAAAATACATGTTCTTAATAACCCGACACAGGTAGTAAAGGTAAATTCTCTTTATAGATCTGATGAAGGTGATATTCCTCGTAATAAGTCTGCTAGCCAATGCTTGGATGAGTTTGATAATTTTATTGTTAAACAAGAAAACTTCAATGCTTATGTTGGTAGACAATTGAAACGTAATTCTTATATGGTTGAACACTTGAGTGATTATATGTCTAGAGTTAAAGGTGACCTTAAACTTATTAGTAAACATGCTTCTATGGTTACCACTCAGGTAGAACAAGTGCTTAAGGCTCAAGATGATTTGCTCAATGAATTAAATAAAAAAATGATAATTCTGTTAGAGTTATGACTAGAGGGGGTAGAATGACTCAGGAACCTTTGTATCCTGAGGGCCACCCTAAGAGAGTTGAGCAAGATTCTTAGAGAACTAATGTTGATGCACCTAGTCCTTCTAAGAAGAAGAAAAAGAAAAAATGATAGGACTTTGCATGCTTCTAGTGAACTTGTTGTTGACACACCTAAGAATCCCAATGATATTTCTATTTCTGATGCTGAAACACAATCCGGTAATGAACATGAACCTAGTGATAATGATGATGTTCATGTTAATGCTCAACCTAGCAATAACAATGATGTAGAGATTGAACCTATTGTCGATCTTGATAACCCACAATCAAAGAATCAACATTATGATAAGAGAGACTTCGTTGCTAGGAAGCACGGTAAAGAAAGAGAACCATGGGTTCAGAAACCCATGCCTTTTCCTCCTAAACCATCCAAGAAAAAGGATGAGGAGGATTTTGAGCGCTTTGCTGAAATGATTAGACCTATCTTTTTGCATATGCGTTTGACTGATATGCTTAAAATGAATCCTTATGCTAAGTATATGAAAGATATTGTTACAAATAAAAGAAAGATACCGGAAGCTGAAATTTCCACCATGCTTTCCAATTATACTTTTAAAGGTGGAATACCTAAGAAACTAGGAGATCCATGAGTACCAACTATACCATGCTCCATTAAAAGAGACTATGTTAAAACTGCTTTATGTGATCTTGGAGCTGGTGTTAGTGTTATGCCTCTCTCTTTATATCATAGACTTGATTTGAATAAGTTGACGCCTACTGAAATATCTTTGCAAATGGCCGATAAATCAACTGCTATACCTGTCGGTATTTGTGAGGATGTGCTTGTTGTGGTTGCAAACATTACTATTTTAACAGACTTTGTTATTCTTGATATTCCCAAGGACGATAGTATGTCTATTATCCTTGGTAGACCCTTTTTGAATACTGCAGGGGTTGTTATTGATTGCAACAAAGGCAATGTCACTTTTCATGTTAATGGTAATGAGCATATGGTACACTTTTTGAGGAAACAACCTCGATTCCACAGTATCAATTCTATTGGAAAAATTTCAACGATTACTATTGGAGGTTTTGAATTCCCTCTTCCTACTGTCAAGAAGAAATATGATATTCTTATTGTAGAGGACATGCATATCCCCATTGACGTAACCTAGTGTTATTCGAAAATTCTCCGGTTTCATGCCATTCGGAAAGAGTTTGTTAACAAGACTTGATCAACCTTGTTAGTAGATTCCTTTTGATGAGCACGAGATGGATGAAGTTAGAAAGCACAACTCTTTGTACCCTCCTTTTACTTTCTGTTATTTAGATTAAATAAAGCAAAAATAGTATTTTCTGTCTGTTTTTTGAATTATCCTTGCAATAAAAATACCCCTTCTCCAAACGTCCTGAAAATGAAATATGATTTTTTATAGAATATTTAAGAATTTCTGGCACTAAGAACACACCAGAGGGGCCCACCATTGTGGCACGAAGGTTGCATCTTAACGGCATAAGTGGAGATTTGTTTGGTGGAATTTATGCAACTTGTGTAGCTAATTATCTTGGTGTTCCCATACATGGAAATGATATGGAGTTACCTCCTACTTATCTAGATTATATGCTATGGTTCGCCATCAGTTTCTTGAGAGGAATGAACAGTTCCTCCAGTACCGACTAATCTTTGACAGACAGCACACTGTCCATGTTGCCCTCCCTGCTCCTACTTTCTTTATCTTTCAGGCAAAAAGGAGATATGTTATAACCATGGAGGAGGCAAACGAGTACGAGAGGGGGACGGAGGCAGCTCGCCTCCAAGCTGCAGCTCTTCAGGCAGTAGCTACTGCATCTCAGTACAACCCCAACTACGACTTTGGATATCCGCCAGGCCAGCAGTGGCCATAGACCAACTTAGGCCAAAAGCCTAAGCTTGGGGGAGTACGTATTTCTCACCGACATTGCATTCATGTTCACACACTCATGCCAGTTGTCGGTGCTCATACTTTTTCATTGTACTATCCATGCTAGTTTATTTTCTTTTCTAAGCCTTCTTCTTGTGTGTTTGAAAAGAAACTTAAGAAAAACCAAAAAATAGTTATAGCTTTTAGCTAGTTCACTTTCCATGCCTGTAGTAGTGGTAATTAAAAGAAAACCCAAAAAGATTTCTCGTTCTTCTTTTGCTTGTTGGGAGCTTTCCCGTGTAAATAGTTTTATTTCTTTTGTTATTCTTTGGGGGTCGAGAGGAGAAGACCATGATGAAAATGTTGAGTGGCTCTCATATGCATTATTGTTGATTTAACCAAGAGCCCATATTACCTTGTCTTCTCCCTTATATTAAATGCTTGCACATTCCAGCTTAGTCCAATGCACGTGCACTATTATTATTATCCACACCATTCGGTTGTGCGAGTGAAAGGCAATAATGACGATATATGATGGACTGATTGAGATGAGAGAAGCTGGTATGAACTTGACCTATTTTGTTTTTGTAAATATGATTAGTTCACCGTTCCTGATTCAGCCTATTATGAATGAAACATGTTTGCAATGACAATTAGAGATTATAGTTGCTCATGCCATTCTTAATTTGCTAGGAGTTTATAATGGTTTACCTTGCGTGCCAACATGCTATTAAAATGGTTGTAATGTGGTATGATAGGGTGGTATCCTCCTTTAAACGATTCGAGTGGCTTGACTTGGCACATGTTCATGCATGTAGTTGAAACAAAATCAACATAGCCTCCACGATATTTATGTTCATGGTGATTTATATCCTACTCATGCTTGCACTCATTGTTGATTAATCTTAATGCATGTTCATGACTGTTGTCGCTCTCTAGTTGGTCGTTTCCCAGTCTCTTTCTAGCCTTCACTTGTACTAAGCAGGAATACTGCTTGTGCATCCATTTCCATAAACCCCAAAGCTATTCCATATGAGTCCACCATACCTTCCTATATGCGGTATTTACTTGCCGTTCCAAGTAAATCTGTATGTGCCAAACTCTAAACCTTCAAATGAAATTCTGTTTTGTATGCTCGAATAGATCATGTATCAACTAGGGTTGTCTATATCTTCCATGCTAGGTGGGTTATGCTCACGATGAGTGGACTCCGCTCATCACTCACGAGAAAATGGCCAGTAACTGGGATGCCTAGTCCCATGCTCAAACCAAAATAATTGCAAACAGAACTCCCCTAGGATTGTTGTTAGTTGGAGGCATCATTATTTCGGACAAGCCATGGATGGATGCTTGTTGGTGGTGGGGGAGTATAAACTTTACCATTCTGTCTGGGAACCGCCTATAATGTGTGTAGCATGGAAGATATCAAGATCTATTGGTTTTTATGTTGACAATTAAAGTATGCCACTCAAAATATTATTTATCTCTATTTCAAAACTCGAGCTCTGGCACCTCTGCAAATCCCTGCTTCCCTCTGCAAAAGGCCTATCTATTTACTTTTATGTTGAGTCATCATCCTCTTATTAAAAAGCACCAGTTGGAGAGCACCGCTGTCATTCGCATGCATTGCTATTATTTACGGTGACTGGATCTCTTTTACCATGAATTACAATGTCTAGTCAGTCCTTGATCTTCAAGGGTGCTCTACGTTTATGTTTTGCGGTCTCAGAAAGGGCTAGCGAGATACCATATTGTTATATCATGTTATGATTGTTTTGAGAAAGTGTTGTCTTCCGAGATTTATTATTATTGCTCGCTAGTTGATTATGCCATTGATATGAGTAAACATGAGACCTAAATGTTATTGTGAATATGGTTAGTTCATAATCTTTGCTGAAAACTTGAATGTTGGCTTTACATATTTGCGACAACAAGATCAAACAGAGTTTGTAAAAGTTTTTCTTTATCACTTTCAGTTTGTCAACCGAATTGCTTGAGGATAAGCAAAGGTTTAAGCTTGGGGGAGTTGATACGTTTCCAACGTATCTACTTTTCCAAACACTTTTGCCCTTGTTTTGGACTCTAACTTGCATGATTTGAATGGAACTAACCCGGACTGACGCTGTTTTTAGCAGAATTGCCATGGTGTTATTTTTGTCCAGAAATAAAAGTTCTTGGAATGACCTGAAAATCCACGGAGACACGTTTTGGAATTAATGAAAAATATTGGCAAAAGAATCAACATCAGGGGGCCCACACCCTATCCACGAGGGTGCAGGGTGCCCCCCATGGGGAGCGCCCCCTACCTCGTGGGCCCCTTGGGACTCCATCGACCTCAACCCCAACTCCATATATTCACTTTCGGGGAGAAAAAATCAAAGAGAAGGATTCATCACGTTTTACGATACAGAGCCGCCGCCAAGCCCTAATCTTCCTCGGGAGGGCTGATCTGGAGTCCGTTCGGGGCTCCAGAGAGGGGAATCCGTCGCCATCGTCATCATCAACCATCCTCCATCACCAATTTCTCGTCGCCATCGTAGGCTTGCTGGACGGTGATGGGTTGGATGAGATTTACCATGCAATCGAGTTAGTTTTGTTAGGGTTTGATCCCTAGTATCCATTATGTTCTAAGATTGATGTTTCTATGACTTTGCTATGCTTAATGCCTGTCACTAGGGCCCGAGTGCCATGATTTCAGATATGAACCTATTACGTTTTCATGAATATATGTGAGTTCTTGATCCTATCTTGCAAGTCAATAGTCACCTACTATGTGTTATGATCCGGCAACCCCAAAGTGACAATAATCGGGACCACTCCCGATGATGACCGTAGTTTGAGGAGTTCATGTATTCACTAAGTGTTAATGCTTTGGTCCGGTACTCTATTAAAAGGAGGCCTTAATATCCCTTAGTTTCCAATAGGACCCCACTGCCACGGGAGGGTAGGACAAAATATGTCATGCAAGTTGTTTTCCATAAGCACGTATGACTATATTGGGAATACATGCCTACATTACATTGATGAACTGGAGCTAGCTCTGTGTCACCCTATGTTGTAACTGTTGCATGAGGAATCACATCCGACATAATTATCCATCATTGATCCATTGCCTACGAGTTTTTCACATATTGTTCTTTTCTTAGTTACTTTTCCGTTGCCACTGTTACGATTGCTACAAAAACTGCTACTATTACTTTTGCCACCGTTACCATTACTTCCATACTACTTTGCTACTAAATACTTTGCTACAGATATTAAGTCTTTCAGGTGTGGTTGAATTGACAACTCAACTGCTAATACTTGAGAATATTCTTTGGCTCCCTTTGTGTCTAATCAATAAATTTGGGTTGAATACTCTACCCTCGAAAACTGTTGCGATCCCCTATACTTGTTGGTTGTCAAACAACAACAAATTTCCCTCAAGTTGATGACCTAAGGCTTATCAATCTGTGGGAGGCGTAGGATGAAGATGGTCTCTCTCAAACAACCCTGCAACCAAATAACAAAGAGTCTCTTGTGTCCCCAACACAGCCAATACAATGGTAATTGTGTAGGTGCACTAGTTCGGCGAAGAGATGGTGATACAAGTGTAATATGGATAGTAGATATAGGTTTTTGTAATCTGAAAATATAAAAACAGCAAGGTAACTAATAGTAAGAGTGAGCGAAAATGGTATTGCAATGCTTCGAAACAAGGTCTAGGGTTCATACTTTCACTAGTGCAAGTTCTCTCAACAATGATAACATAATTAGATCATATAACAATCCCTCAACGTGCAACAAAGAGTCACTCCAAAGTCACTAATAGCGGAGAACAAATGAAGAGATTATTGTAGGGTACGAAACCACCTCAAAGTTATTCTTTCTGATCGATCTATTGGGTTATTCCTATAAGTGTCACAAACAACCCCAGAGTTCATACTAAAATAACACCTTAAGACACACATCAACCAAAACCCCAATGTCACCACAAGTATCCGCGGGTTTTATTATACGATATGCATCACACAATCTCAGATTCATCTATTCAAACCAACACAAAGAACTTTAAAGAGTGCCCCAAAGTTTCTACCAGAGAGTCAAGACGAAAACGTGTGCCAACCCCTATGCATAAGTTCACAAGGTCATAGAACCCGCAAGTTGATCACCAAAACATACATCAAGTAGATCACGTGAATATCCCATTGTCACCACAGATAAGCACATGCAAGACATACATCAAGTGTTCTCAAATCCTTAAAGACTCAATCCGATAAGATAAATTCAAAGGGAAAACTCAATCCATTACAAGAAGGTAGAGGGGGAGAAACATCATAAGATCCAACTATAATAGCAAAGCTCGTGGTACATCAAGATCGTGCCAAATCAAGAACACGAGAGAGAGAGAGATCAAACACATAGCTATTGGTACATACCCTCAGCCCCGAGGTTGAACTACTCCCTCCTCGTCATGGAGAGCGTCGGGATGATGAAGATGGCCACCGATGATGATTCCCCCCTCCGGCAG
Source organism: Triticum aestivum (assembly GCF_018294505.1). Taxonomy (NCBI): domain Eukaryota; kingdom Viridiplantae; phylum Streptophyta; class Magnoliopsida; order Poales; family Poaceae; genus Triticum; species Triticum aestivum. The sequence continues at coordinate 378,745,734 of NC_057800.1, read as the reverse complement.
GGTGCCACAACAGGGTCTCGATTGGTTTTTGGTGGCTATAGAGGCTTGCGGTGGCGGAATTCTCGATTTAGGTTCTGTTTTGGAGGTTTGGGGATATATAAGAGGTGTTGGCGTCGAGAACAAGTCAGGGGAGTCCACGAGGGGCCCGCAAGGTCAGAGGGCGCGCCCTAGGGGCGGGGGTGCCCTCCAAACTTGTGGAGGCCTCGAGACTCCTCTGGTGCATCTTCGTTACTCCGTGGGCTTATTTTGGTCGAAAAACATTCGTCGTAAAGTTTCAGGCCAATTGGACTCTGTTTGATATTCCTTTCCTGCGAAACTCAAAAACAAGGAAAAAACAGAAACTGCCACTGGGCTCTAGGTTAATAGGTTAGTCCCAAAAATCATATAAAATAGCATATAAATGCATATAAAACATCCAAGATAGATAGCATAATAGCATGGAACAATCAAATATTATAGATACGTTGGAGATGTATCAAGCATCCCCAAGCTTAATTCCTGCTCGTCCTCGAGTAGGTAAATGATAAAAACATAATTTTTGATGTGGAATGCTACGTAACATATTTATCCATGTAATTTTCTTTATTGTGGCATGAATGTTCAGATCCATAAGATTCAAGAGAAAAGTTTAATATTGCCATAAAAACAATAATACTTCAAGCATACTAACAAGGCAATTATGTCTTCTCAAAATAACATGGCCAAAGAAAGCTTATCCCTACAAAATCATATAGTCTAGCTATGCTCCATCTTCATCACACAAAATACTCAAATCATGCACAACCCGATGACAATCCAAGCAATTGTTTCATACTTTTCATGTTCTCAAACTTTTTCAACTTTCACGCAATACATGAGCGTGAGCCATGGACATAACACTATAGGTGGAATAGACGGTGATTGTGGAGTGATACGTCCATTTTGCATCATGTTTTCTTACTGTTATTTATAATGTTTTTATCCATATAATGCTTTTTGGAGTAATTCTGATGCCTTTTCTCTCATAATATGCAAGGTATACACAAAGAGGGAGAATTCCGGCAGCTGGAAATCTGGACATGGGAAAGCTGCGTCAGGCCACCTATTCTACACAACTCCAAATGAGCTGAAAATTCATGGAGAATTTTTATGGAATATATGAGGAATATTGGAGCCAATAAGTACTAGAGGGGGCCCACCAGGTGGGCACAACCCACCTGGGCGCGCTAGGGAGCCCAGGCGCACCCTGGTGGGTTGTGCTCTCCCAGGCCCACCTATGATGCCCATCTTCTTGTATATAAGTCATTTTGACCTAGAAAAAATAAGGAGAGGTCTTTCGGTATGGAGCGCCGCCGCCTCGAGGCGGATCTTGGGCAGGAGCACTTTTGCCCTCCGGCGGAGCGATTCTGCCGGGGGAACTTCCCTCCCGGAGGGGGAAATCATCGTCATCATCATCACCAACAACTCTCCCATCTTGGGGAGGGAAATCTCCATCAACATCTTCAACAACACCATCTCCTCTCAAACCCTAGTTCATCTCTTGTGTTCAATCTTGTTATCGGAACTATAGATTGGTGCATGTGGGTGACTAGTAGTGTTGATTACATCTTGTAGTTGATTACTATATGGTTTATTTGGTGGAAGATTATATGTTCAGATCCAATATGCTATTTAATACCCCTCTTATTTTGAGCACGATTATCTTTGTGAGTAGTTACTTTTGTTATTGAGGTCACGGGAGAAATCATGTTGCGAGTAATCATGTGAACTTGATATGTTTCGATATTTTGATAGTATGTATGTGGTGATTCCCTTAGTGGTGTCATGTGAACGTCGACTACATGACACTTCACCATATTTGGGCCTAAGGAATGCATTGTGGAGTAGCAATTAGATGATGGGTTGCGAGAGTGACAGAAGCTTAAACCCCAGCTTATGCGCTATTCCGTAAGGGACTGATTGAATCCAAAAGTTTAATGCTATGGTTAGAATTTATTCTTAATACTTTTCTCATAGTTGCGGATGCTTGTGGGAGGGTTAATCATAAGTAGGAGGTTTTTTCAAGTAATAACAACACCTAAGCACCAGTCCACCCACATATCAAATTATCAAAGTACCGAACACAAATTAAGCCAACATGATGAAAGTGACTAGATGAAATTCCCGTGTACCCTCAAGAACGCTTTGCTTATCATAGGAGACCATTTTTGCCCGTCCTTTGCTTTAAAAGGATTGGGCCACCTTGCTGCACTTTTGTTACTACTGTCATTACTTGCTTGTTACAAATTACCTTGCTATCAAACTACTCTTCTACTTACAATTTCAACACTTGTAGACATTACCTTGCTGAAAACCACTTGTCATTCCCTTCTGCTCCTCGTTGGGTTCGACACTCTTACTTATCGGAAAGTGCTAAAATTGATCCCCTATACTTGTGGGTCATCAAGGCTATTTTCTGGCGCCGTTGCCGGGGAGTGAAGCGCCTTTGGTAAGGAAACATTTATATAGTGTGCTGAAATTTATTGTCACTTGTTACTATGGAAAACAATCCTTTAAGGGGTTTGTTTGGGGTATCTTCACCTCGTACGGAACCAAAATTAGTTACCCCTCAACCTACTGCACCTAGTGAAAAAATTGAATATAAAATTCCTTCGGGTATGACAGAACAACCGCTAGCTAATCCTTATGTAGGAGATGGAACCGAACATCCTGATATGCACTTGATATATGTAGAACAAATTTGTGGATTGTTTAAGCTTGCAGGTTTACCCAGGGATGAAGTTATGAAAAAGGTTTTCCCTTTGTCTTTGAAGAGAAAAGAATTTTCATGGTATAGGCTATGCGATGATATTGGATCTTGGAATTGGAATCGTTTGAAATTGGAGTTCCACCAAAAAAATTATCATATGCATCTAGTTCATCGTGATCGGAGTTATATATATATTTTTTGGCCTCGTGAAGGAGAAAGTATCGCTCTAGCTTGGGGGAGGCTTAAGTCATTGTTATATTCATGCCCCAATCATGAGCTCTCAAGACAAATTATTATCCAGAATTTTTATGCTCGGCTTTCTCGTAATGATCAAACCATGCTTGATACTTCTTGTGTTGGTTATTTTATGAATAAGACTATTAAATTCTGGTGGGATCTTTTGGAAAGAATTAAACGCAACTCTAAAGACCGGGAACTCCACAAAGGTAAAGAGTCAGGTATTAAACTTAAGTATGATTGTGTTAAATCTTTTATGGATACCGATGCTTTTCAAAAGTTTAGCCACTAAATATGAACTTAACCCTGAGATAGTAGCCTCCTTTTGTGAATCATTTGCTACTCATGTTGAACTCCCTAAAGAGAAGTGGTTTAAATATCACCCACCTATTAAAGAAGAAACTAAAGAACCGGCACCGGTTAAAGAAGAAACTATACTTTATAATGTTGATCCAGTTGTTCCTTTTACTTATATAGAGAAACCACCTTTCTCTGTTAGGATAAAGGAACATGCTAAAGTTAAACTGTGGTTAACAAAAGCTATATTAGAACACCTAAACCTGACGAACAAATTAAAGTAGAACCTAGTATTTCTATGGTTAAAGATCTCTTGGAAGGAGATATGGATGGTCATGTTATTTACTTCTGTGAAGAAGCTGCTAGAATTGCCAAACCTGATAAAAAGGATAAACATAGACCTGTTGTTGGCATGCCTGTCATCTTAGTTAATATAGGAGATCACTGTTATTATGGTGTATGTGAAATAGGTGCTAGTGTGAGTGCTATTCCCTACACCTTATATCAAGAATTATGAAAGACATAACACCCGCAGAAATAGAAGACATAGATGTTACTATTAAACCTGCTAATAGAGACACTATATCATTGATTAGGATTGTTAGAGATGTTGAAGTCTTGTGTGGGAAAATTAAATACCCTACTGATTTTCTTGTTCTTGGTTCCGCACAAGATGACTTTTGTCCCATTATCTTAGGCAGACCTTTCTTGAACACCGTTAATGCTATAATAGATTCTCAGAAGCAAATTGTCAGTGTTAGTTTTGGTGATGAGTCTCATGAATTTAATTTTTCCAAGTTTAGTAGAAAGCTTCATGAAAACGAATTTCCTAGTAAGGATGAATTAATTGGTCTTGCTTCTATTGTTGTACCACCTACTGATCCTTTGGAACAATATTTGCTAGACCATGAAAATGATTTACATATGCATGAAAGAAATGAAATAGATAAAATAGATAAAAATTTCTTTGAACAACGTCCTCTTCTTAAACACAATTTGCCTATTGAAAATCTAGGAGGTCATCCTCCACCTAAAGGTGATCCTGTGTTTGAATTAAAACAATTGCCAAACACTTTTAAATATGCCTATCTTGATGAAAAGAAGATATATCCTATTATTATTAGTGCTAACCTTTTAGAACATGAAGAAGAAAGACCATTGAAAGTTCTAAGGAAGCACCGATCTGCTATTGGATATACTCTTGATGATTTAAAGGACATTAATCCCACTCTATGTCAACGCAAAATTAATATGGAACCTGATGCTAAACCCGTTGTTGATCACCAACATCGGTTAAACCCGAAGATGAAAGAAGTGGTAAGAACGGAAATATTAAAAATTTTGGAAGCAGGTATAATCTACCCCATAGCTGATAGTAGATGGGTAAGTCCTGTTCATTGTATACCTAAGAAAGGAGGTATAACTGTTGATCCTAATGCTAAGAATGAATTTATTCCACAAAGAGTTGTTAGAGGCTATAGAATGGTAATTGATTTTAGAAAATTAAACAAAGCAACTAGAAAAGATCATTACCCTCTGCCTTTTATTGATCAAATGCTTGAAAGATTATCTAAGCACACAAATTTTTGCTTCCTTGATGGATATTCTGGTTTTTCACAAATACCTGTTTCACAACCTGATCAAGAAAAGACCACTTTTACTTGTCCCTTTGGAACCTATGCTTATAGACGTATGCCTTTCGGTTTATGTAATGCACCTGCTACCTTTCAAAGATGTATGACCTCTATATTCTTTGACTTTTGTGAAAAGATTGTTGAGGTTTTCATGGATGACTTTTCTGTTTATGGGAAGTCTTTTGATGATTGTTTAAGCAATCTTGATCGAGTTTTTCAGAGATGTGAACAAACAAATCTTGTCTTGAATTGGGAGAAGTGACACTTTATGGTTAATGAAGGCATTGTCTTTGGTCATAAAATTTCTGAAAGAGGTATTGAAGTGGACAAAGCTAAGGTTGATCCATTTGAGAAAATGCCATGTCCTAAAGATATAAAAGGTATTCGTAGTTTCTTAGGTCATGCTGGTTTCTATAGGAGATTTATCAAAGACTTTTCTAAAATTTCTAGGCCTCTTACTAGTCTTTTGCAAAATGATATTCCTTTCGTTTTTGATGATGATTGTCTAGAAGCCTTTGAAACACTCAAGAAAGCCTTAATTTCTGCACCTATTGTTCAACCACCTGATTGGAACTTGACTTTTGAAATTATGTGTGATGCTAGTGATTATGCTGTTGGTGCTGTTCTAGGACAAAGAGTTGATAAGAAACTGAATGTTATTCATTATGCTAGTAAAACTCTAGAAAGTGCTCAAAGAAATTATGCTACTACTGAAAAAGAATTCTTAGCAGTGGTGTTTGCTTGTGATAAATTTGGACCTTATATTGTTGATTCCAAAGTAATTGTTCACACAGACCATGCTGCTATTAAATATCTTATGGAAAAGAAAGATGCTAAACCTAGACTTATTCGATGGGTTCTCTTGTTACAAGAATTTGATTTACATATCATTGATAGAAAAGGAGCTGAGAACCCAGTAGCTGATAATTTATCTAGGCTTGAAAATGTGCTTGATGACCCACTACCTATTGATGATAGTTTCCTGATGAGCAGTTAGCTGGAATAAATGTTGCTCACAGTACTCCTTGGAATGCTGATTATGCCAATTACATTGTTGCTAAATATTTACCACCTAGCTTTACATACCAACAAAAGAAAAAAATCTTCTATGATTTAAGACATTACTTTTGGGATGACCCACATCTTTATAAAGAAGGAGTAAATGGTATTATTAGATGTTGTGTACCTGAGCATGAACAGGGACAAATCCTACGTAAATGTCACTTTGAAGCTTATGGAGGGCATCATGCTGGAGATAGAACCGCTCACAAGGTATTGCAAACTAGATTTTATTGGTCTACTCTCTTCAAGGATGCCTGTAAGTTCGTCTTATCTTGTGATGAATATCAAAGGAAAGGTAATATCGGTAAGCGTCATGAAATGCCTATGAATTATTCACTTGCTGTTGAGCCATTTGACGTTTGGGGACTTGATTAGATGGGACTTTTTCCTTCCTCTAATGGGTATACACATATTTTGGTTGCTGTTGATTATGTTACTAAATGGGTAGAAGCTATTCCAAACAGTAGTGCTGCTCACAACACCTCTATTAAAATGCTTAAGGAAGTTATTTTCCCAAGGTTTGGAGTCCCTAGATATTTAATGACTGATGGTGGTTCACACTTTATTCATGGAGCTTTCCGTAAAATGCTTGCCAAGTATGATGTTAACCATAGAATTGCATCACCTTATCATCCTCAGTCTAGTGGTCAAGTTGAACTTAGCAATAGAGAAACAAAATTAATTTTGCAAAAGACTGTCAATAGGTCTAGGAAGAATTGGTCTAAGAAATTAGATGACACACTTTGGGCTTATAGAACAACATATAAAAATCCTATGGGTATGTCTCCTTATAAAATGGTTTATGGAAAAGCTTGTCATTTGCCTCTTGAGTTAGAACATAAAGCATATTGGGCCATCAAAGAGCTCAATTATGATTTCAAACTTGCTGGTGAAAAGAGGTTATTTGATATTAGCTCATTAGATGAATGGAGAACCCAAGCTTATGAAAATGCAAAATTATTTAAAGAAAAAGTTAAAAGATGGCATGATAAAAGAATCCAAAAGCGTGAGTTTAAAGTCGAAGAATATGTTATTTATACAACTCTCATTTCAGATTCTTTGCAGGAAAACTCCTCTCAAAATGGGGAGGCCCCTATGTTATCGAGGAGGTTTACCGGTCTGGAGCCATCAAAATAAATAATTCCGAAGGTACTAACCTAAAGCTTGTCAATGGGCAACGAATAAAGCATTATATCTTAGGTACGCCCATTAATGTTGAAAGTAATATTATCCAAACTTTGACACTAGAAGAACACATAAAAGAGTCCTTCTGGAACACTCCAGAATCGTGAAAATAAGGAGGTACGTGATACGGTAAGTAAACGGGCTCCGAAAAATCCATAAAAATATTTTTTATCAGTTTTGGAATATTTAGAAAATTTGGAAATAAAGAAACTTCCAGGAAGCGTCCCCTGGTGGGCACAAGACACCACGGCACGCCAGGGTTGCCTGGTGCACCCAGGTGGGTTGTGCCCAGCTAGGACACCTTCCGGACTCCATTTTTCTTCCGTTTTCTTGTCCCCCAAGATAAAAAATCTATATATACTTCCCGAACCTGTTGATCACCATATCGCGCAGAAATTCTCCGTTCTCTTTTCTTGCTCTTTTTCTACCAGATCCCATCTACCATGGCCACCTCAAGCTCCTCCAAGGACAAGTTCTTCAAGAATGTCATCAACCCATATCTGCGGGAGGTGGTGCAGCACCCTTAGACCATCCAGAAGCATGAGTGGGTGCTTCATCTTTGCGATGTGCCATGTCCCAAGGGGACATGAACTGTGGAGGCTAGGCTTGAAGCTATGGAGCAATATGTCTTCCGGTGCAAGGGGATGGTGGAGCGTGGGTTCAATGCCAATCACCTCATGATCATGGACCTCTCCCATGATCTCAAGGTGGATGGCAAGCCCATGAAGTACATCGTCTTCACCCTCAATGAGCAAATCAACTTCCTCCAAAGCCAGATCTATGATCTCCAAAACGAAGTCTTTGAATATGAGGCGAGGTTTAAAGGTATGAGTTTGGCTGCTAGTTGCAGGACCCGTGAGACTCACTCCTCCTCTTATGATGATGGACCACTGGCATGGAAATCCGAGGACAAGATCTCTACACCACCATCTTCTTCTTCACCACCAAAGGAGAATTGATTATCGGGTATGGGCACTCCCCTTGGCTTCCGCCAAGCTTGGGGGAGGTGCCCCGGTATCGTATCATCCCACTATCTTTTTGCCTTTACTTATTTTAGTTCGATCTTTTGCTTTAGATGAATAAAAGATTAGTTCGATCCTTTCTTTTCGAGAGTTTGCTTAGTGATCTATCCTTGTAATCATGTGTAAGTTATATAATAAAGTTTATTTTGAGTTTTTGCTTTCTTTACTTCCATGTTGCAAATAAAGGAAAAGAAATAAGGAAGAGAAAAAGAGAAAGGAAATAAATAAAAGAAAGGAAATAAATGAAGAAAAAATCATATACTAATCTTATGGTAGGTGATGACACCACATAAGGAAAAGTATAAGTAGAAAATTTTATTAGAGATTGGCAAACATAGCATTAGTCAATGATGCAACTCATGAAAGAATTAATAAGGGAAGAGAAGATTCACATATAAGTATACTATCCTAGAAATCTTTTGTGATTGTGAGGCCTCATCAAAATATTATATGCCAAAATTGTTGACATTGGACAAGTAAGACAACTTAATGATTTATGTTTGTTTATATTCACATAGAAGTCATATTGTCATAGATCCTTTAACATGTGGTGCTTGCCCCCTATCTTTGCTAGCCAAAACTTCCGCACTAAGTAGAGATACTACTTGTGCATCCATAAACCCTTAAACCTAAATCTTATTTTCAAGTGTCCACCATACCTACCTAGGGATTGAGTAAGATCCCTCAAGTAAGTTGTCATCGGTGCAAAAAGGCAATAAAAATTGCTTCTAAAAGTGTGAGATCATTTAGTGTAAGAGAAAATTGAGTGTTGCACGAACTTGTGATGGTGAAGAATAAAAGCGACAGACTGCATAATAAAGATCTCTATCACAAGGGGCAATGCAACATGACGTTCTTTTGCACTAAGGGGATGGGCATACAAACAAATAAGCACATGACAACCTCTGCTTCCCTCTGCGAAGGGCTTATCTTTTACTTTTATGTATTTACTTTTATGCAAAGAGTCAAAAATTTCCTTCTATTCCTTTTTATTTTTCTCCATTGGGAAGCATCACGTGGTGAGGAAAGGTCTAGGCACATATGTCTAGTTGAATATAGATAGCATGAGTTATTAATGTTGACATCACCCTTGAGGTGAATACGTTCGGAGGCAAAACTATAAGCCCCTATCTTTCTATGTGTCCGGTTGAAACGTTTTCCTCATGTGTACGAGGTGAGTGTTAGCAATCATGGAAGACTATATGATGGTTGAGTATGTGGACTTGCCTAAAGGCTCCGATACGTGACCCTTCCTGAAAAGATAATGAATTGTAGTTGCAAAGTTGACTGAGAACATAGTTTGTTGGTTTCTAATAGATTTTTTGCTTTATACTTCAATTGTGTGATGAATTGTCACTTATTCATGAGAAGTCTATGATAAAAGTCCTATGATAAAATTCTTATGTTTAATTTTGTTGCTGTTATAATAATCTACATGATGCTTCTATGTCCGTATTTTTTTTATCGACACCTCTCTCTCAAAGCATGTGGACATGTTTTTCAATTTCGATTTTCGCTTGAGGACAAGCAAGGTCTAAGCTTGGGGGAGTTGATACGTCCATCTTGCATAATGTTTTCTTACTGTTATTTATAAAGCATTTTTATCCATAATAATGCTTTTTGGAGTAATTCTAATGCCTTTTCTCTCATAATATGAAAGGTATACACAAAGAGGGAGAATTCCGGCAGCTGGAAATCTGGACCTGGAAAAGCTATGTCAGACCACCTATTCTGCACAACTCCAAATGAGATGAAACTTCACGGAGAAATTTTATGGAATATTTGACGAATATTGGAGCAAATAACTACTAGAGAGGTCCCACCAGGTGGGCACAACCCACCTGGGCACGCCAGGCAGCCTAGGCGCGCCCTAGTGGGTTGTGCTCACCCACGCCCACCTCCAGTGCCCATCTTCTAGTATATAAGTCATTTTGACCTAGAAAAAAAATAAGGATAGGACTTTTAGGATGGTGCGCCGCCGCCTCGAGGTGGAACTTGGGCAGGAGCACTTTTGCCCTCCGGCGGAGCGATTCCGCCGGGGGAACTTCCCTCCCGGAGGGGGAAATCATCGTCATCATCATCATCACCACCAACTCTCCCATCTTGGGGAGGGCAATCTCCATCAACATCTTCAACAGAACCACCTCCTATCAAACCCTAGTTCATCTCTTGTGTTCAATCTTATTACCAGAACTATAGATTGGTGCTTGTGGGTGACTAGTAGTGTTGATTACATCTTGTACTTGATTACTATATGGTTTATTTGGTGGAAGATTATATGTTCAGATCCAGTATGCTATTTAATACCCATCTGATCTTGAGCATTATTATCGTTTGTGAGTAGTTACTTTTGTTCCTGAGGTCACGGGAGAAATCATGTTGCAAGTAATCATGTGAACTTGATATGTGTTCGATATTTTGATAGTATGTATGTTGTGATTTCCTTAGTGGTGTCATGTGAACATTGACTACATGATACTTCACCATATTTGGGCCTAAGGGAATGCATTGTGGAGTAGCAATTAGATGATGGGTTGCGAGAGTGACAGAAGCTTAAACCCCAATTTATGCGCTATTCCGTAAGGGACCGATTGGATCCAAAAGTTTAATGCTATGGTTAGAATGTATTCTTAATACTTTTCTCATAGTTGTGGATGCTTGCGGAAGGGTTAATCATAAGTAAGAGGTTTGTTCAAGTAAGAACAACACCTAAGCACCGGGCCACCCACATGTCAAATTATCAAAGTACCGAACACGAATTAAGCCAACATGATGAAGGTGACTATATGAAATTCCCGTGTACCCTCAAGAATGCTTTGCTTATCATAAGAGACCGTTTGGCCTTTCCTTTGCCTAAAAAGGATTGGGCTACCTTGCTGCACCTTTGTTACTACTTTCGTTACTTGCTCATTACAAATTACCTTGCTATCAAACTACTCTGCTACTTACAATTTCAGCACTTGTAGACATTACCTTACTGAAAACCACTTGTCATTTCCTTTTGCTCCTCGTTGGGTTCGACACTCTTACTTATCGAAAAGAGCTACAATTGTTCCCCTATACTTGTGGGTCATCATGTGCTCTAATAAATTTTCTACACTGTGGTAAATTTCACAACTTTTGGATTTGAAGAAGTATTGATACTCTTGAATTCTTTACAGACTGTACTATTTTGGAAGATTGCTGTTATGTTTGCATTGTTTGCATATGTTTGCTTGTTTAATGATTCTATTTGAGGATAGGAGTATTAAATATGCAGAGCAATTTAGTATGCAATGTTGAATAATAATTTTAGTGATTTCCTATAGTAGAGAATGATAATTTTTTTGCATTGGTTTATACTAACTTATCTCACGAGTTCTTGTTGAGTTTTGTGTGGATGAAGTTTTTAAGATTTAGGGAAACCGCGATATAAAAGGAATTAAGGAGACACAAAAGCTCAAGCTTGGGTATGCCCAAGGCATCCCAAGATAATATTTCAAAAAGTCTCAGGCATCTATGCTGGGGGATGCCCCGGTAGGCATCCCACCTTTCTTCATCAACAATTATCGGTTAGTATCGGTTAATACTAAGTTTTTGCTTATTCACATGAGTTGTGCTATCCTTTAAATGACATTTTATTTTCATTTTGCTTGTTGTTTTAATAAAATACTTAGATCTGAAAGTTTTGAATGAGAGAGAGTCCTCACATAGCTATCTATTTACTTAACTACTCATTTGATCTTCACTTATATCTTTTTGGAGTAGCTTGTCATTTACTCTTTTGCTTCACTTATATCCTATGAGTAAATTGTTGAATAAATTGAATGTCATGAAGTTGAAATCATATCATGCCTATTGATAGCTTCACATTGGGTTTAGAAACTGAAATCCTTTGAGGCTTGACAATCACAATATTGGTCATACAAGCAATTCATGAATAATTAGTATAAGGAAGAGAACTTTCACATGCAAATACACTATCATGGAAATATTTTGTGATTGTGAGCCCCCATCAAAATATTATATGCCAAAATTGTTGACGTTGGACAAGGAAGACAACATAATGGTTTATGTTTGTTCATATTCACATAGAAGTTATATTGTCACAGATCCTTCAACATGTGGTGCTTGCCCCCCATATTTTCTAGCCAAAAATTCCGCACCAAGTAGAGATACTATTTGTGCATCCAAAACCCCTTAAACCCAAATCTTATTTTCAAGAGTCCACCATACCTACCTAGGGATTGAATAAGATCCTTCAAGTAAGTTGTCATCGATGCAATAAGGCAATAAAAATTGCTTCTAAAAGTTTTAGATCATTTAGTGTAAGAGAAAATTGAGCATTGTACGAACTTGTGATGGCAAAGAATAAAAGTGACAGACTGCATAATAAAGGTTGCTATCATAAAGGGGCAATATAACGTGACGTTCTTTTGCACTAAGGGGTTGAGCATACAAACAAATAAGTGCATGGCAACCTCTGCTTCCCTCTGCGAAGGGCCTATCTTTTACTTTTATGTATTTACTTTCATGCAAGAGTCAAAGTTTTTCTCTCTATTTCTTTTTATTTTTCTCTTTTGGCAAGCATCATGTGGCGAGGAAAGATCTAGGCACATATATCCAGTTGGATATGGGTAGCATGAGTTATTATTGTTGACATCACCCTTGAGGTGAATACGTTGGGAGGCAAAATTATAAGCCCCTATCTTTCTATGTGTCCGGTTGAAACGTTTTGCTCATGTGTATGCGGCGAGTGTTAGCAATCATAGAAGACTATATGACGGTTGAGTATGTGGAGATCTTACTTAAACTCTGTTGAATAAGTTGGATTACAATTGCTTGGTGACTGAGAACATAGGTTGTTGAGTTTCAAGAGAATTCATTGTTTGAACCTTAACAGGTGAATTGCTTGCTACTTTAACATGATAAATTTTATGAGAAAGAATTGATGTTATGATGTTAGGAAAAGTGATTGAAATTTTCATTGATCAAACTTGTGCACTTTGATAGCATTCACACTTCATAAATTATTTCTTTTATCATTTACCTACTCGAGGACGAGTAGGAATTAAGCTTGGGGATGCTGATATGTCTCCAACGTATCTATAACTTATGAAGTATTCATGCTATTTTATTACCATTCTTGGATGTTTTACAATCATTTTATAGCAACTTTATATCATTTTTGGTACTAACCTATTGACCCAGTGCCCAGTGCCACTTGCTGTTTTTGCTTGTTTTTTGCTGGAAATCAATATCAAACGGAGTCCAAACACGCGAAACTTTTTGTGGATTTTTTATGGACCAGAAGACCACCAGTGGGCCCGAGAAGCACGTAGTGGTTGCCCTGAGGGGGGGCACAACCCACCAGGGCGCGCCTGGGCCCCCAGGCGCGCCCAGGTGGGTTGTGCCCACCACAGTGGCCTCCCGCACCCCCTCTTTACCCTATAAATTCCCAAAAATTCCAGAAACCCTCGGGGTTAACCTAGATCAGAAGTTCCGCCACCGCAAGGCTCTTTAGCCACCAAAAACCAATCTAGACCCCGGTCTAGCACTTTGCCGGAGGGGGAAATCATCACCGGTGGCCATCTTCATCATCCCGGCGGCCATCACGATGAGGAGGGAGTAGTCCGCCCTCAGGGTTGAGGGTTTGTACCAGTAGCTATGTGTTTAATCTCTCTCTCTCTCGTGTTCTTGAGATGTCACGATCTTGATGTATCACGGGCTTTGTTAATATAGTCAGATCATATGGTGTTTTCCCCTCTCTATCTTATTGTGATGAATTGAGTTTTCCCTTTGAGATTTCGTTGTTATCGGATTGAATACTTTTATGGATTTGAAAACACTTGATATATGTCTTGCAATTGAATACTCGTGGTGACAATGGGTACCGTATTGGTTCACTTGATATATGTTTTTGCACTCAACTCGCGGATTCTCGAGGTGACATTGGGGTAATCTATGCATAGGGGTTGATGCATGTTCTTGTCTTTGTTTCTCCGGTAGAAATCTTGGGGCACTCTTTGAAGTTCTTTGTGTTGGATTGAATATTATGAATCTGAATTTCCTTTGGTGTTATTTTAGTGCGAACTCTTTGTTAGATTGATCGGAAAGAATAGCTTCATGTTATTTTAGTACGAACTCTAGGATAGATTGATCGGAAAGAATAGCTTTGAGGTGGTTTCGTACCCTACAAACAATTCCGTCTTATGTTCTTCACTAGATAGGAAATTTGGAGTGATTCTTCGTTGCACGTTGAGGGACGGTTATATGATCCAATTATATTAGCAATGTTGAGAGATTGCAGTAGCGAAAGTACGGACCATAGGCCTCATTTTCAAGCATTGCAATACCGTTTTGTGCCCGTTTACTATTTTCTACCTTGATGTTTTTATTTATTCAGATTATAAAAATATATTTCTACCATCAATATTACACTTTTATCACCATCTCTTCGCCGAACTAGTGCACCGATACAATTTGCCATTGTATTGGGTGTGTTGGGGACACACGATATTTCTTTTATTTGTTGCAGGGTCGTTTGAGAGAGACCATCTTCATCCTACAGCTCTCACGGATTGATAAACCTTAGGTCATCCACTTGAGGGGAAATTGCTATTGTCCTACAAAACTCTGCTTGGATCCCCAACACGTGTCTACAAGAATAAAGTTGCATAGTAGACATCATTGTGCAACCCGTCAAGTGTGGACCATCGAGGGTGATTCCTCCAAGTCCACCTTGACGGTTACATCGAGTGGGAATCCATCGAGGGTGATTCCTCGTGTTCCCCTTGCTGTTTTGGACACATGGTTACATTTGACTTTACCACAGAACCATGACCGAAGTCGGGTCGGCCCCGAGGGGTACCTGCGAGAGAAATGTGAAGTCGGGTTGACCGTGAGTGTACCCGCGAGTTTATGTGTAGTCGGGTTGATCTGCAGGATACCCGCGAGTTTTTCCACGCAGCGCGGCCGGGCATTCTTAGCCCCTGCCGCAAGTCCGTGAGATGGGGTGACGACACCATATATCATGGATCATTGATCGTTACCGTGTGCTACCAAGACACTAACGATTTGAATAGGTGATCCTGTTGGGGAACGTTGTAGAAAACAAAATTTTTCCTACGGTTTCACCAAGATCCATCTATGAGTTCATCTAGCAACGAGTGATCGGATTGCATCTACATACCTTTGTAGATCACGCGCGGAAGCGTTCAAAGAACGGGGATGAGGAAGTCGTACTCGACGTGATCCAAATCACCGGAGATCCTAGCGCCGAACGGACGGCACCTCCGCATTCAACACACGTACAGTCAGCGTGACGTCTCCTCCTTCTTGATCCAGCAAGGGGGGAGGAGAGGTTGATGAAGATCCAGCAGCACGACGGCGTGGTGGTGGATGCAGGGGTCACCGCAGCAGGGCTTCGCCGTTCTACTACGAGAGGGAGAGGTGTAGCAGGGGAGAGGGAGGCGCCAAGACTCAAGGGTGCGGCTGCCCCTCCCTCCCCCCCTTTATATAGGCCCCCTAGGGGGTCCGCCGGCCCTAGGAGATGGGATCTCCAGGGGGGGCGGCCAAGGGGTGGAGTGCCCCCCAAGCCAGGTGGGGCACCCCCACCCTAGGGTTCCCAACCCTAGGCGCATGGGGTGGGCCAAGGGGGGCGCACCAGCCCACTATGGGCTGGTTCCCCTCCCCACTTTGGCCCATGGGCCCCTCCGAGATGGGTGGCCCCACCCGGTGGACCCCCGGGACCCTTCCGGTGGTCCCGGTACAATACCGGTGACCCCCAAAACTCTCCCGATGGCCGTAACTGCACTTCCTATATATAATTCTTCAGCTCCGGACCATTCCGGAACTCCTCGTGACGTCCGGGATCTCATCCAGGACTCCGAACAACTTTTGGGTTACTGCATATTCATGTCTCTACAACCCTAGCGTCATCGAACCTTAAGTGTGTAGACCCTACGGGTTCGGGAGACATGTAGACATGACCGAGACGGCTCTCCGGTCAATAACCAACAGTGGGATCTGGATACCCATGTTGGCTCCCACATGCTCCTCGATGATCTCATCGGATGAACCATGATGTTGAGGATTGAAGCAACCCCGTATACAATTCCCTTTGTAAATCGGTATGTTACTTGCCCGAGATTCGATCGTCGGTATCCCAATACCTCGTTCAATCTCGTTACCGGCAAGTCACTTTACTCGTACCGTAATGCATGATCACGTGACCAAACACTTGGTCACTTTGAGCTCATTATGATGATGCATTACCTAGTGGGCCTAGAGAAACCTCTCCGTCATACGGGGTGACAAATCCCAGTCTTGATCCGTGTCAACCCAACAGACACTTTCGTAGATACCCGTAGTATACCTTTATAGTCACCCAGTTATGTTGTGACGTTTGGTACACCCAAAGCACTCCTACGGTATCCGGGAGTTACACGATCTCATGGTCTAAGGAAAAGATACTTGACATTGGAAAAACTCTAGCAAACGAACTATACGATCTTGTGCTATGTTTAGGATTGGGTCTTGTCCATCACATCATTCTCCTAATGATGTGATCTCGTTATCAATGACATTCAATGTCCATAGTCAGGAAATCATGACTATCTGTTGATCAATGAGCTAGTCAACTAGAGGCTTACTAGGGACATGTTGGTGTCTATGTATTCACACATGTATTACGATTTCCGGATAACACAATTATAGCATGAATAAAAGACAATTATCATGAACAAGGAAATACAATAATAATCCTTTTATTATTGCCTCTAGGGCATATTTCCAACAGTCTCCCACTTGCACTAGAGTCAATAATCTAGTTACATTGTGATGAATCGAACACCCATGGAATTCTGGTGTTGATCATGTTTTGCTCTAGGGAGAGGTTTAGTCAACGGATCTGCTACATTCAGGTCCGTATGTACTTTACAAATATCTATGTCTCCATCTTGAACATTTTCACGAATGGAGTTGAAGCGACGCTTGATGTGCCTGGTCTTCTTGTGAAACCTGGGCTCCTTGGCAAGTGCAATAGCTCCAGTGTTGTCACAGAAGAGTTTGATCGGCCCCGACGCATTGGGTATGACTCCTAGGTCGGTGATGAACTCCTTCACCCAAATCGCTTCATGCGCTGCCTCCGAGGCTGCCATGTACTCCGCTTCACATGTAGATCCCGCCGCGATGCTCTGCTTGCAACTGCACCAGCTTACTGCCCCACCATTCAAAATATACACGTATCCGGTTTGTGACTTAGAGTCATCCAGATCTGTGTCGAAGCTAGCATCGACGTAACCCTTTACGACGAGCTCTTCGTCACGTCCATAAACGAGAAACATTTCCTTAGTCCTTTTCAGGTACTTCAGGATATTCTTGACCGTTGTCCAGTGTTCCTTGCCGGGATTACTTTGGTACCTACCTACCAAACTTACGACAAGGTTTACATCAGGTCTGGTACACAGCATGGCATACATAATAGAACCTATGGCTGAGGCATAGGGGATGACACTCATCTCTTCTATATCTTCTACCGTGGTCAGACATTGAGCTGAGCTCAATTTCACACCTTGCAACACAGGCAAGAACCCCTTCTTAGACTGATCCATATTGAACTTCTTCAATATCTTATCAAGGTATGTGCTTTGTGAAAGACCTATGAGGCGTCTTGATCTATCTCTATCGATCTTGATGCCTAATATATAAGCAGCTTCTCCAAGGTCCTTCATTGAAAAACTCTTATTCAAGTAGGCCTTAATGTTGTCCAAAAGCTCTATATCATTTCCCATCAAAAGTATGTCATCTACATATAATATGAGAAATGCTACAGAGCTCCCACTCACTTTCTTGTAAACGCAGGCTTCTCCATAAGTCTGCATAAACCCAAACGCTTTGATCATCTCATCAAAGCGAATGTTCCAACTCCGAGATGCTTGCACCAGCCCATAAATCGAGCGTTGGAGTTTGCACACCTTGTCAGCATTCTTAGGATCGACAAAACCTTCCGGCTGCATCATATACAATTCTTCCTTAAGGAAACCATTAAGGAATGCCGTTTTGACGTCCATTTGCCATATCTCATAATCATAGAATGCGACAATTGCTAACATGATTCGGACGGACTTCAGCTTCGCTACCGGTGAGAAAGTCTCATCGTAGTCAACCCCTTGAACTTGTCGATAACCCTTAGCGACAAGCCGAGCTTTATAGATGGTCACATTACCATCCGCGTCTGTCTTCTTCTTAAAGATCCATTTATTTTCTATGGCTCGCCGCTCAACGGGCAAGTCAGTCAAAGTCCATACTTCGTTTTCATACATGGATCCTATCTCGGATTTCATGGCTTCCATCCATTTGTCAGAATCCGGGCCCGCCATCGCTTCTTCATAGTTCGAAGGTTCACCGTTGTCCAACAACATGATTTCCAAGACAGGGTTGCCGTACCACTCTGGTGCGGAACGTGTCCTTGTGGACCTACGAAGTTCAGTAGCAACTTGATCTGAAGTTTCATGATCATCATCATTAACTTCCTCTCTAGTCGGTGCAGGCACCTCAGGAACATTTTCTTGAGTTGCGCCATTTGCCGGTTCAAGAGGTAATACTTCATCAAGTTCTACTTTCCTCCCACTTACTTCTTTCGAGAGAAACTCCTTCTCTAGAAAGGATCCATTCTTGGCAACAAAGATCTTGCCTTAGGATCTGAGGTAGAAGGTATACCCAATAGTTTCTTTAGGGTATCCTATGAAGACGCATTTTTCCAACTTGGGTTCGAGCTTTTCAGGTTGAAGTTTCTTGACATAAGCATCACATCCCCAAACTTTTAGAAACGACAGCTTAGGTTTCTTCCCAAACCATAACTCATACGGTGTCGTCTCAACGGATTTTGACGGAGCCCTATTTAAAGTGAATGCGGCAGTCTCTAAAGCATAGCCCCAAAATGATAGCGGTAAATCGGTAAGAGACATCATAGATCGCACCATATCTAATAGAGTGTGATTACGATGTTCGGACACACCATTACACTGAGGTGTTCCAGGCGGCGTGAGTTGTGAAACTATTCCACATTTTCTTAAGTGTGTGCCAAATTCGTGACTCAAGTATTCTCCTCCACGATCTGATCACAGGAACTTGATTTTCCTGTCATGTTGATTCTCAACCTCACTCTGAAATTCCTTGAAACTTTCAAAGGTCTTAGACTTGTGTTTCATTAAGTAGACATACCCATATCTACTCAAGTCATCAGTGAGGGTGAGACCATAATGATAACCGCCGCGAGCCTCAACACTCATTAGACCGCACACATTAGTATGTATGATTTCCAATAAGTTGGTTGCTCGCTCCATTTTTCCTGAGAACGGAGTCTTGGTCATTTTACCCATGAGGCATGGTTTGCATGTGTCAAATGATTCGTAATCAAGAGACTCTAAAAGTCCATCTGCATGGAGCTTCTTCATGCGTTTGACACCTATGTGACCAAGGCGGTAGTGC
The DNA here is from genome assembly GCF_018294505.1 of Triticum aestivum. NCBI lineage: Eukaryota > Viridiplantae > Streptophyta > Magnoliopsida > Poales > Poaceae > Triticum > Triticum aestivum. Next base: position 378,726,097 of record NC_057800.1, on the reverse strand, counting down.
CACAAGTATGTGGGACTATCATTATCAACCTTACATCTTTTGGTACTCACACTATGAATATGTGTAGCATTACGCTCGAGATTCATTAAGAATAAACCATTCACCATCGGAGCATGACCATAAAACATATCTCTCATATAAATAGAACAACCATTATTCTCGAATTTAAATGAGTAGCCATCTCGAATTAAACGAGATCCTGATACAATGTTCATGCTCAAAGCTGGCACTAAATAACAATTATTGAGGTTTAAAACTAATCCTGTAGGTAAATGTAGAGGTAGCGTGCCGACGGCGATCACATTGACCTTGGAACCATTCCCGACTTGCATCGTTACCTCGTCCTTCGCCAGTCTCCGCTTATTCCGCAGCTCCTGCTTTGAGTTACAAATGTGAGGAACTACACCGGTATCAAATACCCAGGAGCTACTACGAGTACTGGTAAGGTAGACATCAATTACATGTATATCACATATACCTTTCGTTTTGCCGGCCTTCTTGTCCGCTAAGTATTTGGGGCAGTTCCGCTTCCAGTGACCACTTTCCTTGCAATAAAAGCACTCAGTCTCGGGCTTGGGTCTATTCTTTGGCTTCTTCCCGGCAGCTTGCTTGCCGGGCGCGGCAACTCCCTTTCCGTCCTTCTTGAAGTTTTTCTTACCCTTGCCTTTCTTGAACTTAGTGGTTTTATGCACCATCAACACTTGATGTTCCTTTTTGACTTCTACCTCTGCTGATTTCAGCATTGCAAAAACTTCAGGAATGGTCTTTTCCATCCCCTGCATATTGAAGTTCATCACAAAGCTCTTGTAGCTCGGTGGAAGCGACTAAAGGATTCTGTCAATGACCGCATCATCTGGGAGATTAATTCCCAGCTGAGTCAAGCGGTTATGTAACCCTGACATAGTGAGTATGTGCTCACTGACAGAACTATTTTCCTCCATCTTACAACTGAAGAACTTGTCGGAGACTTCATATCTCTCGACCCGGGCATGAGCTTGAAAAACCATTTTCAGCTCTTCGAACATCTCATATGCTCCATGTCTCTCAAAATGCTTTTGGAGCCCCGGTTCTAAGCTGTAAAGCATGCCGCACTGAACGAGGGAGTAATCATCGGTACGTGTCTGCCAAGTGTTCATAACGTCTTGTTCTGCAGGGAGAACAGGTGCGTCACCTAGCGGTGCTTGTAGGACATAATCTTTCTTGGCAGCTATGAGGATGATCCTTAGGTTCCGGACCCAGTCCGTATAGTTGCTACCATCGTCTTTCAGCTTGGTTTTCTCTAGGAACGCGTTGAAGTTGAGGACAACGTTGGCCATTTGATCTACAATACATGTTGTAAAGATTTTAGACTAAGTTCATGATAATTAAGTTCATCTAAACAAATTATTCAATGAACTCCCACTTAGATAGACATCCCTCCAGTCATCTAAGTATAACATGATCCGAGTTAACTAGGCCGTGGCTGATCATCACGTGAGACGGACTAGCCAACATCGGTGAACATCTTCATGTTGACTGTATCTTCTATACGACTCATGCTCGACCTTTCGGTCTTCTGTGTTCCGAGGCCATGTCTGTACATGCTAGGCTCGTCAAGTCAACCTAAGTGTTTGCATGTGTAAATCTGTCTTACACCCGTTGTATGTGAACGTTGGAATCTATCACACCCGATCATCACGTGGTGCTTCGAAACAACGAACTGTCGTAACGGTGCACACTTAGGGGGAACACTTTCTTGAAATTATTATGAGGGATCATCTTATTTACTACCGTCGTTCTAAGTAAACAAGATGCAAAAACATGATAAACATCACATGTAATCAAATAATAATAGTGACATGATATGGCCAATATCACATAGCTCCTTTGATCTCCATCTTGGGGCTCCATGATCATCTTGTCACCGGCATGACACCATGATCTCCATCATCATGATCTCCATCATCGTGTCTCCATGAAGTTGCTCGCCAACTATTACTTCTACTACTATGTCTAACACGTTTAGCAATAAAGTAAAGTAATTTACATGGCGTTTCTCAATGACACGCAGGTCATACAAAAAATAAAGACAACTCCTATGGCTCCTGCCGGTTGTCATACTCATCGACATGCAAGTCGTGATTCCTATTACAATAGCATGAACATCTCATACATCACATATATATCATTCATCATTCATCACAACTTTGGCCATATCACATCACAAAACACTTGCTGCAAAACAGGTTAGACGTCCTCTAATTGTTGTTGCAAGTTTTACGTGGCTGCAATAGGGTTCTAGCAAGAACGTTTTCTTACCTACGTGAAAGCCACAATGTGATTTGTCAACTTCTATTTACCCTTCATAAGGACCCTTTTCATCGAATCCGCTCCAACTAAAGTGGGAGAGACAGACACCCGCCAGCCACCTTATGCAACTAGTGCATGTCAGTCGGTGGAACCGGTCTCACGTAAGCGTACGTGTAAGGTTGGTCCAGGCCGCTTCATCCCACAATACTGCTGAAGCAAAATAAGACTAGTAGCGGCAAGAAAGTTGACAACATCTACGCCCACAACAAATTGTGTTCTACTCGTGCAAAGAGAACTACGCATAGACCTAGCTCATGATGCCACTGTTGGGGAACGTTGCAGAAAACAAAAATTTTCCTATGGTTTCACCAACATCCATCTATGAGTTCATCTAGCAACGAGTGATCGGATTGCATCTACATACCTTTGTAGATCACGCGTGGAAGCGTTCAAAGAACGGGGATGAGGAAGTCGTACTCGATGTGATCCAAATCACCGGAGATCCTAGCGCCGAACGGACGACACCTCCTCGTTCAACACACGTACGATCAGCGTGACGTCTCCTCCTTCTTTATCCAGCAAGGGGGGAGGAGAGGTTGATGAAGATCCAGCAGCACGACGGCGTGGTGGTGGATGCAGGGGTCACCGCAGCAGGGCTTCGCCGTTCTACTACGAGAGGGAGAGGTGTAGCAGGGGAGAGGGAGGCGCCAAGACTCAAGGATGCGGCTGCCCCTCCCCCCCTTTATATAGGCCCCGTAGGGGGTGCGCCGACCCTAGGAGATGGGATCTCCTAGGGGGGGCGGCCAAGGGGTGGAGTGCCCCCCAAGCCAGATGGGGCGCCCCCACCCTAGGGTTCCCAACCCTAGGCGCATGGGGTGGGCCACGGGGGGTGCACCAGCCCACTATGGGCTGGTTCCCCTCCCCACTTTGGCCCATGGGGCCCTCCTGGACGGGTGGCCCCACCCGGTGGACCCCCGGGACCCTTCCGGTGGTCCCGGTACAATACCGGTGACCCCCGAAACTCTCCCGATGGCCGTAACTGCACTTCCTATATATAATTCTTCACCTCCGGACCATTCCGGAACTCCTCGTGACGTTCGGCATCTCATCCGGGACTCCGAACAACTTTAGGGTTACTGCATATTCATATCTCTACAACCCTAGCGTCACCGAACGTTAAGTGTGTAGACCCTACGGGTTCGGGAGACATGTAGACATGACCGAGACGGCTCTTCGGTCAATAACCAACAGCAGGATCTGGATACCCATGTTGGATCCCACATGCTCCTCGATGATCTCATCGGATGAACCACGATGTCGAGGATTGAAGCAACCCCGTATACAATTCCCTTTGTCAATCGGTACGTTACTTGCCCGAGATTCGATCGTCGGTATCCCAATACCTCGTTCAATCTCATTACCGGCAAGTCACTTTACTCGTACCGTAATGCATGATCACGTGACCAGACACTTTGTCACTTTGAGCTCATTATGATGATGCATTACCGAGTGGGCCCAGAGATACCTCTCCGTCATACAGAGTGACAAATCCCAGTCTTGATCCGTGTCAACCCAACAGACACTTTCGGAGATACCCGTAGTATACCTTTATAGTCACCCAGTTACGTTGTGACGTTTGGTACACCCAAAGCACTCCTACGGTATTCGGGAGTTACACGATCTCATGGTCTAAGGAAAAGATACTTGACATTGGAAAAACTCTAGCAAACGAATTATACGATCTTGTGCTATGTTTAGGATTGGGTCTTGTCCATCACATCATTCTCCTAATGATGTGATCTCGTTATCAATGACATTCAATGTCCATAGTCAGGAAACCATGACTATCTGTTGATCAACGAGCTAGTCAACTAGAGGCTTACTAGGTACATGTTGGTGTCTATGTATTCACACATGTATTACGATTTCCGGATAACACAATTATAGCATGAATAAAAGACAATTATCATGAACAAGGAAATACAATAATAATCCTTTTATTATTTCCTCTAGGGCATATTTCCAACAGATCCAAGTACGCCTCTAGCCTTTTTCGCACTAACCACCACACATGAATAAGTATGGCCACTCTGCGTCGTATGTATCAGCCGAAGCTCTTTAGACGTCAGCGACTGAGTGGCGCGCACCGAGTTGGACTGCGTAAGAACTTGCCTTGTTTAAGGAGGCAACTAGGTCTGCTCACTGGACGCGTTCACAACATGCAGGAGTGCAAAGGGCGATGGGCCCAAGACCCCTGCGCGCTTGGATGTAGACCAGCATGCTTGCCTATTTGTTTAGCCTAGGTAGGGTTGAGGCATGTTGATTGGCCGAGGCCGGTCATGAACTGATGGTGTGTCCGTCCGGAGTTGATCGAGTGTGTTGGGTAAGTTTGTGCACCCCTGCAGGGAAGTATTATCTATTCTAATAGCCGTGTCCATGGTAATGGACGCTCGGAGTTGTATCCTGATCGATACAACTAGAACTAGATGCTGAGGCATGAGTAATGGATATGATGGCTCTGGGATTGCTTCCGCGCAGGGAGTCGAGAAGGTGATCTTTGGGCGATGTTACAACATACTTACTACTAACATACTATGTTACTCTTAACTCTTCTAATGCTGCAATATGCTTGAAGATGCTAGTCTTCGATAGGCTAGGCCTTCCCTGTATTCTGGCATTTCTGTAGTTCAATCCACAGATACAACCCATTCCTTTGATATAGATGCATACTTAGTTTATTTATGATGTAAGTCTTGCGAGTACTTTGGATGAGTACGGTTGCTTTGCTACCTCTTTTTCCCCCATACCCTATTGTTGCGACCAGATGACAGATCCTAGGAGCCATACGCCACCACGGACGACTACTACTACCGCGAGGGTGCCTACTACTACATGGAGACCGTCGACGACCAGGAGTAGTTAGGAGGCTCCCAGGTAGGAGGCCTTGCATTTTCGATCATTGTTTGTTTTGTGCTAGCCTTCTTAAGGCAAACTTGTTTAACTTATGTCTGTACTCAGATATTATTGCTTCCGCTGACTCGTTTGTATTCGAGCCCTCAAGGCCCATGGCTTGCAATATAAAGCTTGTATTATTTTAATTTGTGTCTAGAGTTGTGTTGTGATACCTTCCCATGAGTCCCTGATCTTGATCTTACACATTTGCATGTATGATTAGTGTATGATTGAATGGGGGGTGTCATAGTTTCCCACTTGCACTAGAGTCAATAATCTAGATTACATAGTAATGAATCTAACACCCATGGAGTCTTGTTGCTGATCATGTTTTGCTTGCGGAAGAGGCTTAGTCAATGGGTCTATTACATTTGGATCTGTGTGTATTTTGCAAACTTCTATGTCTCCATCCTCGACATTTTCATGAATAGATTTGAAGCGTCTCTTGATGTGTTTGGTTCTCTTGTGAAACCTGGATTCCTTCGCCAAGGCAATTTCTCTAGTGTTGGCACAAAAGATTTTCATTGGACCCGATGCACTGGGTATTACACCCAGATCAGATATGAACTCCTTCATGAGCTACTTCCGAAGTAGCTATGTACTCCGCTTCACACGTAGATCCCGCCACGACGCTCTTCTTGGAACTGCACCAACCAACAGCTCCACCATTCAATATAAATACATATCCAGTTTGTGACTTAGAGTCATTCGGTGTCGAAGCTAGCATCGACGTAACCATTTACGACAAGCTCTTCGTCGCCTCCATAAACGAGAAACATATCCTTGGTCCTTTTCAGGCACTTTAGGATGTTCTTGACCGCTATCCAGTGATCCACTCCTGGATTACTTTGGTACCTCCCTGCTAAACTAATGGCAAGACACACATCAGGTTTGGTAGAAAACATAGCATACATGATAGAACCTATGGCTGAGGCATAGGGAATGATGTTCACTTTCTCTCTATCTTCTACAGTGGTCGGGCTTTCAGCCTCACTCAATTTCACACCTTGTAACATAGGCAAGAACCCTTTCTTTGACTGATCCATTTTGAACTTCTTCAAAACCTTATCATGGTATGTGCTTTGTGAAAGTCCTATTAAGCGTCTCAATCTATCCCTATAGATCTTGATGCCCAATATATAAGCAGCTTCACTGAGGTCTTTCATTGAAAAATTCTTATTCAAGTATCCTTTTATGCTATCCAGAAATTCTATATCATTTACAATCAACAATATGTTATCCACATATAGGGCCAGTTCTTTTGGCGTCTTAGAAAATAAGCCACCTCCTCCTTAGCTTTTTCCATAAGTTGTCTCCCTCATTCATTGGGGCTTCTAAACTAGTTATGGGATTACTAATCTAGAAGCCTCAACAAATTTTTGGAACAACTTATTTTTTAAGCTGGGGAGAGGCAACCTATTTCTTAAGCCGCCTAAAAGAACAGGCCCACAATATCAGAAATGCTACAGAGCTCCCACTCACTTTCTTGTAATACAAGCTTCACCATAAGTCTGTATAAAACCATATGCTTTGATCACCTCATCAAAGCATATATTCCAACTCTGAGATGCTTGCACCAGTCCATAGATGGATTGCTGGAGCTTGCACACTTTGTTAACACCTTTCGGATCGACAAAACCTTATGGTTGCACTAAGGAATGCAGTTTTGACGTCCATTTGCAAGATTTCATAATTATAAAATGCGGCAACTGCTAACATGATTCAGACTGACTTAAGCATCGCTACGGGTGAGAAGGTCTCATTGTAGTCAACCCCTTGAACTTGTCGAAAACCTTTTGCAACAAGTCGAGCTTTGTAGATGGTGACATGACCATCAGCGTCTATCTTCTTCTTGAAGATCCATTTATTCTCAATGGCTTGCCGATCATTGGGAAAATCCACCAAAGTCCACACTTTGTTCTCATACATGGATCCTATCTCAGATCTCATGGCCACAAGCCATTTATCAGAATCTAGGCTCATCATAGGTTCTTCATAGTTCGTAGGTTCGCCATGGTCTAATAACATGATTTCTAGGACAGGATTACCGTACCACTCTGGTGCGGAACGTGCTTTGTTCGACCTACGAGGTCCAGTAGTAACCTGATCCAAAGTTTCATGATCATCATCATTAGCTTCCTCTCTAGTTGGTGTAGGCATCACGGGAACAGATTTCTCTGATGTACTACTTTCCAATTCGAGAGAAGGTACAATTACCTCATCGAGTTCTACTTTCCTCCCACTGACTTCTTTCGAGAGAAACTCCTTCTCTAGAAAGGTTCCATTCTTGGCAACAAAGATCTTGCCTTCGGATCTGTGGTAGAAGGTGTACCGAATTGTTTCTTAGGGTATCCTATGAAGATACACTTCTCCGATTTGGGTTTGAGCTTATCAGGCTGAAGCCTTTTGACATAAGTGTCGCAACCCCAAACTCTACGAAATGACAACTGAGATTTCTTGCCAAACCACAATTCATACAGTGTCATCTTAATGGATTTAGACGGTGTCCTATTTAACGTGAATGCAGCTGTCTATAATGCATAACCCCAAAACGATAGTGGTAAATCGGTAAGAGACATCATAGAATGCACCATATCTAATAAAGTATGGTTATGATGTTCGGACACTATTATGCTGTGGTGTTCCAGGTGGCGTGAGTTGTGAAACAATTCCACATTGTTTTAAATGAAGGCCAAACTCGTAACTCAAACATCTGCCTCCATGATCAGATCGTAGAAACTTTATTTTCTTGTTACGATGATTTTCCACTTCACTCTAAAATTCTTTGAACTTTTCAAATGTTTCAGACTTGTGTTTCTTAAGTATATATACCCATACCTACTGAAATCATTTGTGAAGGTCAGAAAATAAAAATACCCGCCGCGTGCTTCAACACTCATCGGACCGCATACATTGGTATGTATTATTTCCAATAAGTCATTAGCTCGCTCCATTGTTCTGTAGAATGGAGTTTTAGTCATCTTGCCCATGAGGCATGGATCGCAAGTATCAAATGATTCATAATTAAGTGATTCCAGAAGTCCATCCGCATGGAGTTTCTTCATGCGCTTCACACCAATATGACCTAAACGACAGTGCCACACATATGTTGGACTATCATTATCAACTTTGCATCTTTTGGCATCAATATTATGAATATGTGTATCACTAGGATCGAGATTCAATAAGAATAAACCATTCATCAAGGGTGCATGACCATAAAAGAATATTACTCATATAAATAGAACAACCATTATTCTCTGATTTAAATGAATAACCATCTCGCATTAAACAAGATCCAAATATAATGTTCATGCTCAATGCTGGCACCAAATAGCAATTATTTAGATCTAAAACTAATCCCGAAGGTAGATGTATAGGTAGTGTGCCAAGGCGATCACATCGATCTTGGAACCATTCCCGACGCGCATCGTCGCCTCGTCCTTAGCCAATCTTCATTTATTCCGTAACTCCTGTTTTGAGTTATAAATATGAGCAACCAAACTAGTAGCAAATACCCAAGCGCTACTAGGAGCATTAGTAAGGTACACATCAATGACATGTATATCAAATATACCTTTGTTCACTTTGTCATCTTCTTATCCTCCAAGTATTTGGGGCAGTTCCGCTTCCAGTGACCATTTACTTTGTAGTAGAAGCACTCAGTATTAGGCATGGGACCAACTTTAGGTTTCTTCCCAGGAGTGGCAACTTGCTTGCCATTCTTCTTGAAGTTACCTTTCTTTCCCTTGCCCTTTTTCTTGAAACTAGTGGTCTTGTTAACCATCAACACTTGATGCTCCTTCTTGATTTCTACCTTCACAGCCTTAAGCATCGTGAAGAACTTGGGAATCGTTTTATTCATCCCTTGCATATTATAGTTCATCATGAAGCCTTTGTAGCTGGGTGGCAGTGATTGAAGAACTTTTTCAATAACAGTATCAACTGGAAGTTCGACTCCCAGCTGAGTCAAGTGGTTATGATACCTAGACATTTTGAGTATGTGTTCACTAACAGAACTACTCTCCTCCATCTTGCAGCCATAGAACTTATTGGAGACTTCATATCTCTAAACCCGGGCATTTGCTTGAAATATTACTTCAACTCTTGGAACATCTCATATGCCCCATGATTTTTAAAACGTCTTTGAAGTCCCGGTTCTCAGCCGTAAAGCTGGCATACTGAACTATCGAGTAGTCATCAGATCGATCTTACCAGACATTCATAACATCTGCTTCAGCTCCCGCAGCAGGTCTGTCACCCAGCAGTGCATCAAGGACATAATTCTTTTCTATAGCAATGAGGATAATGCTCAAGTTATGGACCCAGTCCGTGTAGTTGCTACCATCATCTTTCAACTTAGCTTTCTCTAGGAATGCATTAAAATTCAGGGGAGCGGTAGCTCGGGCCATTGATCTACAACATAGATATGCAAAACTATAAGACTAAGTTCATGATAAATTAAGTTCAATTAATCAAATTACTAATGAACTCCCACTTAAATAAACATCCCTCAAGTTTATCTAAGTGATACATCATCCAAATAAATCAACTAACCCATGTCTGATCATCATGTGAGATGGGGTAGTCAACAATGGTGAACATCTCAATGTTGATCATATCTACTATATGACTCACGTTTGACCTTTCAATCTCTAGTGTTTCGAGACCATGTCTGTACATCCTAGGCTCATCAAGTTTAACCCAAGTATTCTGCATGTGCAAAATTGTCTTACACCCGTTGTATGTGAATGTAGAGTCTATCACACCCGATCATCATGTGGTGCTTCGAAATGGCGAACTTTGGCAACGGTGCATGCTCGAGGAGAACACTTTTATCTTGAAATTTATTGAAGGGATCTGTAGCGACCCGACCTCAGATGGTCAAGTCTCTGTGCTTCAGTGTCATCCCTGGATCGGTAATGCTGACACACACAACACTCGAAGGATTTATAACAGAGTAGCAATCACACACTATTACATCGAATGTCTCCAGAGAGAACTTATTACAATAATATGGCTTAAGGCCATCTAATGCGATAACAGCGGAAGGCTTGGAAGATAAGGTGAATCCATCAACTCCAACGGCATAGCTGAGCTGCACGGCAATGACCTAACGAACCTTACTCCTCTTCTGAAAGGTCTGCAACATAATACGTTGCAGCCCGAAAACGGGTCAGCACATGGAATATGCTGGCAATATAACACAGTAGAGCAGAAATAGAATAATGCTATCACTACATGCATATATGGCTGGTGGAAAGCTGTATGGTTGTAGTTTTGCGAAAAGCCAATTTTTCCCTACAACAATGGAATAGATTTTAATTTTACTATCATGGTGGTTGAAACATCATTGAGAAGGTAACCCCAACTCAATCCCAATTAAAGTGAATTAACATCCCAATAGTATTAATTAAGCATGGTGAGATACATGTGATAACCCAAGTACTAGATACTCAAGAATTGTCCATAACCGGGGACACGGCTAACCATGATTAGATTGTACACTCTGCAGAGGTTTGCGCACTTTTCCCCACAAGACTCGATCGCCTCCGTTGGATTTCTCGCACTACATGGTGTTTGAGAAACGGATGACCGGGACACATTCTTTCATAAACGTTAACTCTCTACTCCGGGTAGACCATACCAAACCTACAAAACCCACTACCTGCTGATCTACCTCTTCAAGAGCTTCACGTAACTTACTCAACTATGCTAGAGCCCATAATAGCTTGTGGCTGCACACGGAAGTTTCTAGCATGAATCATCTTAGTTCCCTTTGAGCCTGGGTGGCGGTCCATAGGAAGATCACACGGGTACCCCGGGATTTCCAAAAAAAACAGACAACACTGGGTTCCCCAGGTGCCTAAATCCACCCAGTTGTTTGATTAAGTTGCCACCTTAAGTTGAACCATTAATTAACAATCTCACATCTGACATGAATTTCACTCAAACCCAAACCACGTCTACGAGCATAGCATAGCAATATAAGCAATACGTAGAAGTAACTCCCAAGGGTTTGAATATAACAGGGCAATAGGTTCTACCTCAACAACTACTTCACAACCCACAAGTTAATGACATCCTAATCATGCAATGTTTGAGGATTAGAACTAATGCATAAAAACTGGGTAATAATGGGATATGATCAAAGTGTTACTTGCCTTGCTGACGATCCGCGAATCCTAGGGACTCGTAGTAACACGCTTCACACTCCGGGAATTCTATCGCAAGCAAACAATAACATACATAAGTAACAAGCAACGATGCACAAGCAAAACTCAAATAAGAGAGGTTGACCAGAAAGTTCAAATTAAGAACTCCGGTTCGCAAAAAGAATCAAAACAAATGGAGCAACGAAACTCAAACTGCGAAAGAAAGAAGCTTCATTTACTAATCTGAAACTAGGTCAAATTTTACAGTAGCAAAACTTGTTTGAGCTGGTTAAACGGAAAGAGGGTTTCGAGACGAAACTCCAGGCGCTTGAATCGCCTGATTCCGTTAAACTAGCGAAAAGATAAACAGAAACTAAGATCAAATCAGAAATCACGATCAGAAAAATTCGCGGAATAAATCCGATAAAAGAAAACTCACGAACAGACTAACGAACGAGTGTTCATTAGCTGTAACTAATGGGCGAAAACCATTCGTTAAAATGAACGTTCGGACGAACGTCCGCTAACTAGAAGAACCGAGAAAAACCGGCGAATCCGAGAAAAAACGGATCTAGGGTTTTCAAAAAAACCGAACGGTTTTTATAAAAAAACCGGCGGCGGGGCGCGGTGGCTACCTTCGGCGAGAGGCTCCGGCGGGATGGGGTGCGGGACGGCGGCGGCTGCGCGCGGCAGGGGCGGCGGGGCTAGGCGGCGGTGGTGGTGGTGTTGGGGGCGGGGTGGCGACGTATATAAAGGGGCGGGGGCGGCGACTTGGAGGAGGGGGCAAGGCGCAGCGACTGCGGAGTCCAACTCGGACTCCGGTCCGAGTGGCGGCGGCGGAGGCGGCGCGCGCGCGCGCGCAGGAGGTGGCGGCGGCGGCCTGGCGCGGCTGGGCCTTAGGCCCAGTCGACGCCGAACCCCTTTTTTTCAAAAAAAAAAATTCGCAGACCGAATAAAATCCTAAAAATAAATAAATAAAAACCTAGAAATGCCAAAACAAATTTTCACCGTCTAAATAAGATATTTAGGACGAGTTGAACATTTTCTTGGCCCTAAAATGCAATTTTGAAAACATGCAATTTTTCTAATGCAAATAAAATCCGAATAAAGTCAAATAAAAAAAATCAATTTAATGATTTTAATATTTTTCCTCCAATATTTCATTTATTTTGGAGAAGTCATATTATCTCCTCTCTTTAATTTTTAATGTGAAATATTTTTCGGAGAGAAATAATTAAAATCAAATCCTCTTTTCATTATTTGATAAAAGAATCAAATATGAAGACCGAGAAATCCCTAACTCTCTCCGAGGGTCCTTGAGCTGCTTAGGATTTCGAGGATTACGGAACGGAAAAGCAATAAAATATGATATGCATGGATGATCTATGTATAACATTCCAAATTGAAAATTTGGGATGTTACAAACCTACCCCCCTTAAGATGAATCTCGCCCTCGAGATTCGGGTTGGCTAGAAAATAGGTATGGGTGGTCCTTGCGGAGATCATCCTCTCGTTCCCAGGTAGCTTCATCCTCGGTATGGTGGATCCACTGAACTTTGCAAAACCTGATAACCTTACTGCGGGTGACTCTGCTGGCAAACTCAAGAATCTTAACTGGCTTCTCCTCGTAAGTCAAATCACTGTCCAACTGAATCGCCTCCAAGGGTATTGTATCTCTTAATGGTATTTCCGCCATCTCAGCATGACACTTATTCAGCTGTGAAACATGGAACACATCGTGGACTCCTGACAATCTCTCAGGTAACTCCAACTTGTAGGCGACTTCTCCCATCCATTCCAAAATGCGATACGGTCCTACAAATCTCGGGGCTAACTTTCCTTTAACTCTAAAACGTTTCACTCCTCGCAAGGGCGATACTCGTAGATATGCTCTATCTCCAATTTCGTAGGTTACCTCCTTGCGTTTTGAGTCTGCGTAACTCTTCTGGATGGACTGAGGAATCTTCAGTCGGTCTCGGATCAGTTTTACCTTCTCCTCAGATTCTTTAATCAAGTCTGGTCCAAACAACTGTTGGTCTCCTACCTCATCCCACATCAACGGTGTTCTGCACCTGCGTCCATACAGGGCTTCAAACGGTGCCATCTTCAAACTAGCTTGGTAGCTATTGTTGTATGAGAACTCTGCATACGGCAAATTGTCATCCCAACTAGATCCATAATCTAGCGCACAGGCTCTCAACATGTCCTCCAAAATTTGATTGACTCTCTCAGTCTGTCTATCTGTCTGTGGGTGAAACACTATACTGAACTCCAATCTCATTCCCAAAGTCTGGTGTAACTGATGCTAAAACTTTTAAGTAAACTGTGTTCCTCGATCTGATACGATGGTCCTCGGAACTCCATGCAGACATACGATTTTGTACATATAGATCTTGGCCAACTTTGCACTTGTATAGGTGGTTTTCACTGGGATGAAGTGAGCTATTTTGGTCAAACGATCAACTACTACCCATATGGAATCATATCCTGCTTTAGTCCTCAGTAATCAGGTGATAAAGTCCATGCCAAGTTTATCCCACTTCCATTCGGGTAGGGAGAAGTGCTTCGCTTTGGGTTCAATCTTGTGGTGTCCTTTCCCGGTGACAGTAAGGGCAGCAAGGCACGTACTGTATTGTTGCCATCGAGGATAACAAGATGGGGTTTTCTTCATATTGCATGAGTCTATCCCTCTACATCATGTCATCTTGCTTAAGGCGTTACTCTGTTTTTACTTAATACTCTAGATGCATGCTGGATAGCGGTCGATGAGTGGAGTAATAGTAGTAGATGCAGGCAGGAGTTGGTCTACTTGTCTCGGACGTGATTCCTATATACATGATCATACTGAGATATTCTCATAACTATGCTCAATTCTGTCAATTGCTCAACAGTAATTTGTTCACCCACCGTAGAATACTTATGCTCTCGAGAGAAGCCACTAGTGAAACCTATGGCCCCCGGGTCTATCTTTATCATATCAATCTCCTACTACTTAGTTATTTACTTTGCTATTTATTTTGCCTTTATTTTACTTTGCATCTTTATCATAAAAATACCAAAAATATTATCTTATCATATCTATCAGATCTCACTCTCGTAAGTGGCCCTATAGGGATTGACATCCCCTATTTTGCGTTGCTTGCGAGGATTTATTTGTTTTGTGTAGGTACGAGGGACTTGCGTGTAGCCTCCTACTGGATTGATACGTTGGTTCTCAAAAACTAAGGGAAATACTTACGCTACTTTGCTGCATCATCCCTTCCTCTTCGGGGAAAACCAACGCAGTGCTAAAAGAGGTAGCAGCCGCCGCAGGGGTCACCGAAGCCTTGAAGAGTCGCTCTTCGAAGACACTAGGCTCTTGGGGTAGACACCCTACCACCTTCTTGGTGATTTCGCCGGCCTCCTTGTTGGTGCCGCATGGCACATGCTGTAGCTCTAGGCCTAGGAATTGCTTCTCCATCTTGCGCACTTCCGCAAGGTATGCCTCCATATGCTCGTCCCTTGGTTCGTACACCTTGTTGGAGAAGTTGACGAGGAGTTGCGAGTCACCCTTGATGGTGAGACACTTCACTCCCAAGGCTGCGACAGCCTTGAGTCCAACGATCAACCCCTCGTATTCCGCGATGTTGTTGGAGACCTTCTCACCCGCTAGAAGAAGAGCTGAACGACATAATATAGCTTGTCTTGGGTGGGTGAGATGAGCACAGCGCCAGCCCCTGCGCCTTTTCATGCGAAAGCTTCATCAAAGTACATAACCCAGCCATCCGGTGCTTCATTTCGCGGCAAGAGGGATCAGCTCTCGCCCGCATCGGGCTCCGGAGCGTCGGTCCATTCTGCAAGGAAGTCGGCAAGTGCAGCTCCCTTGATAACCCTGGTCATGCTGAACTCTAACTGAAATCTTGCAGTTCAATGTTCCATTCAGCGACTCTCCCCACAGCATTGGGGCTCCGGAGCACCCTCTCCAGGGGGTAGGCTGAGACGACCTTAATTGGGTGGCCTTGGAAATAATGGCGTAGCTTGCATGAGGCCACCAAGAGCGCGAGTAAGAGCTTTTGCGACATTGGGTACCATGCTCTCGCGTCCCGTAGCACGGTGCTGCCAAAATATACTGGGTGCTTGACGAGGGCAGGAGCATCAATGGAGTATGTGTCCTCTGGAGGTTGTGGTGCGTCCTGAGGTGGGGGGACCTCAAGAGCCTGGTCGCCCATCGGGGCCCCCGCAGGCCCTTGAATGCCGTCTTGTGGGGTGTGATCGTTTGTGGGCATCGTCTTGACCTTAGCGGCACCGTCTTGTGCCTGCACCATTCCAGCTGAGGGTGCGGCATTGCGTTGCGGGTTCTTGGCGCAGTGCTCCTCCCGAACTGCCACCAATGCCGCGCTGGCGGAGTGAGGCATAGCGGCCAGACAGAGCACTAGAGGCTCGAGGGGGTGAGGTGCCACCATCACCGGTGGGCTGGTTAGGTATCGCTTGAGGTCTTGAAATGCCAGATTTGCCTCTGGGGTCCATTCGAACGGGACCTTCTTCTTCATTAGCTTGAAGAACGGCAGGGCGCTCTCCCCCAGTTTGGATATGAAGCGCCCCAGCGAGGTCACGCAGCCTGCAAGCTTCTGCATTTCCTTGAGAGTTTGTGGTGGGCTCATGTCTTCTATTACCTTGACCTTCTCAGGGTTAGCCTCGATCCCCCTATGAGACACGAGGAAACCCAGTAGCTTGCCGGAGGGTACACCGAACACACACTTATCCTGGTTGAGCCGCAAATCCACCTGGCGCAGGCTAGCGAAGGTCTCTTCCAGGTCCTGAATCAGGGTTCTTGCCTCCCAAGACTTTACCACGATGTCATCGATGTAGGCTTTGGCGTTTCTCCCAGGGCGATGTGCATCAGCCGCTGGGAGATCGCCCCAGCATTGCGCAATCCGAACAGCATGCGGGTGCAGTAGTACACCCCACACAGGGTCAGGAAGGCGGTCTTCTCCACATCCTCCATTGCCATCTTGATCTGGTGGTAGCCCGAGAACGCGTCCAGGAAACACAGCAGGTCGCACTCGACGGTGGAATCAATGATCTGGTCGATGCGCGGAAGCGGGAACGGGTCTTGGGGACAGGCCTTGTTGAGGTTGGTGAAGTTGACACACATGCGTTCCTTCCCACCTTTCTTTGGCACGACGACGGGGTTCGCCAGCCACTTTGGGTATCGGACCTCATGAATGACTCCTGCCGCCACCATCTTGCGAGTTTCCTGAACGATGAAGGACCGCTTCTCCGTGGACTGTCGCCGCGCCTTCTGCTTTACAGGGCACACATTGGAGCACACCCTTAAGTGATGCTCGATTACCCCCTTGGGACCCCTACCAGCTACTTGGGTTCCCAGGTGAATACCTCCTTGTTCGCGTGCAATAACTTCACCAATGCCTCCTCCTGACCCGGGTCGAGGCTAGGGCCTATGGTGAAGGTGGCTCCCGAGGATCCACCTTCCTCGACCGGCACTTGCTTCGTTTCGGCCCGGTCTTGAGTGAACAATTGCTTCTTCTTCGCTGGCGCGACCTCCTTAGCCCCTGGGGTGGCTTCGCCGGTCGGGCGCGCTGCCGCTGTGGCCCTGAAGGTAAGCTTGAGGGCTGCCAGAGCTTCCTTGGTGTCTCCGGCCACGGTGAGGACGTCGCTGCTGCCTGGCATCTTCATGAGGTTGTAGGCCAGATGGGTCGCTGCCATGAACTGAGCCAAAGCAAGGTACCCAAGGATGGCGTTGTACGGGAGGCCGATGCAGGCGATGTCGAAGTCGATGAGCTCGGTGCGGTAGTTGTCCCAGGTACCGAAGGTGACCGAGAGGCATATTTTCCCCAAGGGGCTGGTGGACCCGCTACCGACTCCGGAGAAAGGCTTGGTGGGGAGGAGCCGACCGTACGGCACATGAAGCAAGCCAAAAGCTTACACGGAGAGCATATTGAGGCCTGCTCCACCATCGATGAGAGTCTTGGTCATTGCGACATTGCAGAAGGTGGGCGTGCAGAGCATTGGGAGCACTCCCGAGCCAGCAGTGGTAGTGGGGTGATCCCCTGAGTTGAAGGTGAGGTTGGCCTTGGGCGCCGCTCACCTTGGAGGGGCTCCTCGCTGCACAAAGGCGACACCGATCTGGCGGAAGAACTGCTTGGTGTGGCAGTCCGAGGGTGGTTCCTGTGAGCCGCCGAGGAGGGCCGTGATGGTGACAGGTGCCGGTTCCATGAAGCGTGTGACGAAAAGGCCGCGCAGCTCCTCCCAAGACGCCACAGAGGATCCTGGCAGGTTGAGCACCCAGGCGCGTGGTGTGGCAGCGAGAGCCATGGGGAACCAGTTGGCCATGACCTTGTCGTCGCCTCCTGCTTCTAGGATGGCCTCCTCGTATGCCAGCAGGAAGGTTGACGGATATGCCACACCATCATAGCAGGGAGGCATCTCCTGCTTGAACTTGTGCATCCACTACACCCGCCACAAGGTGGGGGTGAAGATTCTGAGCCCCCTGGCGCCGCCGTGGTCCCTCACCGAACAAGTCGGAGGAGCAGCGCTCGCCATGGGGACCGGACAGAGAGATGGAGCCGATGGAGGAATGGAACTTCGATGCACCCCTACCTGGCGCGCCAAATGTCGGATTACGGGTTCCGGCAAAACCCTTGAGGTTCGAACTCTGGGGTGCGCATGAAGATCTCTCTCCCCCGAGCTCATAGTCTCGCAACAATCTCAAAGCCTAGATCGCTGAACCCAAGGAACAAGTGACACAAGAGTTTATACTAGTTCGGGACACCATTGCGGTGTAACACCCTACTCCAGTGTGGTATGGTGGTTTGCCTGGTAGGCTGGAGATGAACGAGTACAAGGGAAGAACAACCTCCTGAGGAGAGGCGTTCTTGAGCTCGGTGAGCTTGTGTGGTGGCCTTGGTGGAATGGATCCTTCCCCCCAGCCCCGGTGGTGGCTAGTCCTATTTATAGAGGCCCGGGTCCTCTCCCCAAATATTAGGCAGGAAAGGATCCCACAACGGCCAATTTGAAGGGGGACAACTAGTACAAGCCATCCTGACAAAAGGTGGCCTTCGCCTGCCAAAGGCTCTGGTGGTGACGCCGTCGTGGGATCCATGATGACCTCCATCTTGTCGTCCTGCTGGTTTTGGTCTCGTTGCACCGATATGGAAACCTTTGCCTGACGCCTCGGGACTCCTTGCCTACGCTTGCCTCTTTAGCACCAAAGAGGAAACTGGCACTCTGCGCCCGCTGGTGCCCGCCTAGCCTTGGTCGTCATGGCTCACGTCACGGAAACCTCACAGGGTGCCCCTCGCCTTGATCTGTCCACTCCTCGCGAGCCAGCCTAGTGAGGCTGCCCCTGAGGAGGTCTTCTGCCGTCCTCCTCTCGAGTCTTGGCCCCTAGCGAGGGTCTTGAGTGTTTGTTGATTAATATGGGTCGTACCAGGCCGCTGGTGGAGCCACGCCCTGGGCCGCAGGCAGGCAAGTCTGGGTACCCCCGTTCCAAGGACGCCGACATAATGGCCTGGCTTCCTGCATTTGTGCATGTTCACTTCTTGTAGTCACGAGTGGAAGCCTCATCATTCTTGGAGCTGGATCTTGAAGACTTTTCGAAGCGATTCTTCTTGGAGAACTTTTGGAACTTTCTCACAAGCATTGCTAGCTCTTGGCCAATGTCTTCAGGATCATCAGAACTGCAGTCAGATTCTTCAAATGAGGATACAACCTTTGCCTTCAAAGCACGAGATCAGCGGTAATTTGGACCATAGATTGCCTTCAGATAGCTGGAATTCATCTGCATTGAGCTCTCAAGTATGTCCAACAGATCGAGATCTCTGAAGTCAGGGCGTTCTTAGATCATCATGGCCAAAGTGTCAAATGAGCTGTCAAGTGATCTCAATAGCTTCTTCACTATTTCATGCTTGATGATTTCAGTGGCGCCAAGTGTGCGAAGCTCATTTGTGATATCAGTGAGGCAGTCAAAAGTGAGCTGGACATTCTCATTGTAATTCCCGTTGAATCGATTGAAGAGATTGCGAAGCACATCTATTCTTGAGTCCCTCTGGGTTGAGATGCCTTCGTTGACCTTGGATAGCCAGTCCTAGACCAGCTTCGCAGTTTCTAGAGCACTCACACGACCATACTGTCCTTTGGTCGGATGACCACATGTGTTGTTCTTGGCGGTTGAGTCCAGTTGCGCTAATCTCTTGACATCAGCAGCGGTGACGCCTTCACCGACTTTGGGAATGCTAGTCTTGGCGACATACCAGAGGTCAACGTCACTGGCTTCACGATGCATGCACATCTTATTCTTCCAGTAGGGGTAATCAGTGCCATCGAAGACGGGGCATGCAGTGGGTACTTTGATTATCCCTGCACTCGACATAGCTAAAACTCCAGGTGGTTAAATCGAATCACACAGAATAATGGAGCACCTTGCGCTGATACCAATTGAAAGTGCTAGTTATCGACTAGAGGGTGTTAATAGGCAATTCTTATGAAATTCTTAAAGACAAGGCAATGTCTTCGAAGTCAGACAATCAAATACAACCTACACGGTATGCAGCGGAGGGTAAACTACACTAGCCAAGCCATAGTCTAGGAAATAGTACTGAGTAAATGATACATCTCTAACATATCTATAACTTTTGATTGTTCCATGCTATTATATTACTTGTTTTGGATGTTTTATATGCATTAATATGCTATTTTATATTATTTTTGGGACTAACTTATTAACCCACAGCCTAGTGCCAGTTTTTGTTTTTTCCTTGTTTTTAAGTTTTGCAAAAAAGGAATATCAAACAGAGTCCAAATGGAATAAAACTTTGCCATGATTTTTCTTGGACTAGAAAACACATGTAGGACTTGGAGTCCAAGTCAGAAGACCCACAAGGTAGTGACAAGGGTGGAGGGCATGCCCTAGGGGGGCGCCCCTGCCTTGTGGCCCCCTTGGGAGTCCCCTGACCTACTTCTTCATCCTATAAATTCACATATATTCCAAAACCCTCAGAGAGAGCCACGAAAATACTTTTCTGCTGCCTCAACCTTCTGTTCCTGTGAGATCCCATCTTGGGGCCTTTTCTGGCGATCTACCGGAGGGGGGGTTCGATCATGGGGGGCATCTACATCAACCCTATTGCCCTTTTTTGAAGTGTGAGTAGTTTACCTCAGACCTACGGGTCCGTAGCTAGTTGCTAGATGGCTTCTTCTCTCTCTTTGATTCCCAATACTATGTTCTCCTCGATGCTCTTGGAGATCTATCCAATGTAATATTCTTTTGGGGTTTGTTTGTCGAGATCCGATGAATTGTGGATTTATGATCAGATTATCGATGAATATTATTTGAATCTTCTTTGAATTCTAATATGCATGATTTGATATCTTTGTATTTCTCTTCGAATTATTGGTTTGGTTTGGCCAACTAGATTGGTATTTCTTGCAATGGGAGAGGTGCTTAGTTTTAGGTTTAATCTTGCGGTGTCCTCACCCAGTGACAAAGTAGGGGTAGCGAGGCACATATTGTATTGTTCCCATCAAGGATAAAAAGATGGGGTTTTCATCATATTGCTTGAGTTTATCCCTCCACATCATGTCATCTTACTTAAGGCCTTACTCCATTCTTTATGAACTTAATACTCTAGATGCATGCTGTATAGCGGTCGATGTGTGGAGTAACAGTAGGAGATGCAGGCAGGAGTCGGTCTACTTGACACGGACGTGATGCCTATATGCATAATCATTGCCTTGGATATCGTCATAACTTTGCGCTTTTCTATCAATTGCTTGACAGTAATTTGTTCACCCACTGTATTATTTTCCTTCATGAGAGAAGCCTCTAGTGAAACTTATGGCCCCGGGGCCATTTTCCAATATGTATTTTCAGATCTATGAAACCAAAAATACCAAAAATATCTTGCTGCAATTTATATTTACATTTATTTTGTTTTATCTTTTAGAAATCTTTTATACCTATCTCTATCTGATTTGACCTTTGCAATTGACCGTGAAGGGATTGACAACCTCTTTATCGTGTTGGGTGCAAGTGTTGATTGTTTGTGCAGGTGCATAGATTGGGGACTTGCTTGTACCTCCTACTAGACTGATACATTGATTCTCTTACTGAGGGAAATACTTATCTCTACTTTGCTGCATCACCCTTTCCTCTTCAAGGGAAAAACCAACGCAAGCTCAAGAAGTAGCAGTAAACACAAAGACAAATAATAGCTAGGTAGAGTGGAACAGAATGGGAAGACAGTGTGAAGACAATTATGCAATCAGAGAGAATGTCTTCACACTATGAAGTCAAACAGGACAGACAAGCAATGACTTCATGAAGCTAAACAGAAGGTAAAGGGTGAAGTGATAGAACGAGTAGCTTGATGAAGACAAGGATTTGGTAGGCCAGTTCCAGTTGCTGTGACAATTGTACGTCTTGTCGGAAGGCTAACCCTTGAGGTTCAAACTCTGGGGTGCACATGAAGAACACTCTCTCCCTAGTACGCTCGCTCAAGAATCCCACGGCATAGCTCGACGAACCCAAAGAACAAGAGACACAAGGGGTTATACTGGTTCGGGCCACCTTGCGGTGTAATACCCTACTCCAGTGTGGTGTTGGTGGATTGCCTCATGGTCTGAGGATGAACTAGTACAATGGATGAACAGCCTCAGGAGAAGAGGTGTTCTTGAGCTCGGAGAGCTGGTGTGTGTGAGGATGGAGTGGATCCGATCCAAGATGAGTCCCCCCATCTAAGATGAGTCTTTCCTATGGTGGTGGCTAGTCCTATTTATAGAAGCCCTGGTCCTCTTCCCAAATGTTTAGGCGGGAAGGGATCCCACAACGACCAAGTTTTAAGGGGGACAACGAGTACAAGCTGCCCTGACAAAAGGTGGTCTTCGCCTGCCAAAGGCTCTAGTGGTGACGCTGCTGTGGGCTCTGTGGTGACCTCCGTCCTGCCGTCCTGCTGGTCTTGGTCTTGTTGCACCCGTATGAAACCTTTCCTTGATGCCTCGGGACTCCTCGCCTACGCCTACGTCTTTTGCACGAAAGAGGAAACTAGCACACTGCGCCCGCTGGCACCCACCTAGCCTTGGTTGTCATGGCTCACGTCACGTGATCCTCGCGAGGTGCAACGAGGGGGAAGGTACCTTCTACCCCTTCTTCATGCACAGTGTCTTCGCGGGGCTGGTCCCTCCTTTCTCTGAGTTTTTCTACACTGTCCTCCGCCATTACAAGCTCCACGCCCTCCACCTTCATCCTAATTCCATCCTTCTCCTGTCGATCTTCGCCTTCTATTGTGAGGCATTCGTGGGGGTGATGCCGTCCGTTGTGTTGCTTCGCCATTTCTTTTACCTCCGGAACAAGGACGACACGGCATGCTCAGGGTGCACCAACTTCGTTGCAGCAAACGGAGCCAATGCAATCTCGACATCCGGGAAGAAGGCAGAGGGCTTCTGAGGCAAATGGGTCCTCATTGTCGGCGTTCTGGGAACGGGGGTCCCCAGACTTGCCTGTGGCCCACGGCGTGGCTCTGCAAGCGGGCATGTACGCCCATCTTCACCAACAAGCATTCCAGACCCTCGCGAGGCGGACGGCACAAAACCTCCTCGGGAGCGGCCTCACCAGGCTGGCTCACGAGGGGCGGAGAGATCAAGGCCAGGCAAACCTCACAAGGTTCCAATGACGTGAGTCATGACGATCGAGACCAGGCGGGCACCAGGAGGGCGCCAGCACGCATAGTGTCCTTGTTTCCTCTTTGGTGCTAAGGAGGCAAGCACAGGCGAGGAGTACCGAGGCGTCAAGCAAATGTTTCCGTATCAGTGCAACGAGACCAAGACCAGCAGGATGGCAAGACGGAGGTCACCATGGAGCCCAAGGCGGCATCACCACCAGAGCCTTTGATAGGCGAAGATTGCTTTTGTCAGGATAACTTGTACTAGTTGTCCCCTTTCAAATTGGCTATTCTGGCATCCCTTCCTGCTCAATATTTGGGGAGAGGACGAGGGCCTCTATAAATAGGATTAGCCACCACATTAGGAGGCAACGGAGCCTCAGCCATCTCATCTTGGACTAGATCCAATCCATCCTCACACCCACCAAGCACAAGAACACCTCACCTAAGGAGGCTGTTCTTCCCCTTGTACTGTTCATCATCAGCTCGAGAGGCAATCCAACACACCACACAGGAGTAGGGTATTACACCACAACGGTGGCCCAAACCAATATAAATCTTGTGTCTCTTGTGTTGCGAGTTCGTCGAGCTTGCCTTTGAGATCGTGACGAGGTTGAGGGCGTGAGTTGGTAGGGGGAGATCTTCGTGCACACCCTAGTGTTCGAACCTTGAGTGTTTTGCCGGAACCCGAGATCCGAAATTTGGCACGCCAGGTAGGGGTGCACCGGAGCTTTCCTATCGTCGATCCGCGTCCCGTCTCGTCGTCGTCTCCATGGCGGACACTCGCCGAGCTCGCGCTGAGTGCCGGGCCGCCCTCGCCGCCCGCACCGTTCAGACGGCTCCCGTCAGCGGGCCACCCCGTCATTCTCTGTCGCCTGCCGCCAACTCCGCCACCGGCCCGGCGGGGAACGAGCAGCAAGCCTCCTTGCGGCACCCCCTCGGTGCGGCGGGCTCGTCGTCTCACGCCCGTCGCGCTCCCACGGACGAGCATGGCCCGCTGTGCATGGCGCGCGAACTCCTGCGGTACCGCCCCATCGATGACCTCTACGAGGACTGGCTCGACCACATTGCCGAGCTTGTCAGCACCGTAGGGGGCTCCCCTGTGCCGTCCCTCTCGCTGCCTCGCCCTCCGCCAGCTACAGGCGACGTGGCTCATGGAGCACCTCCACCACCTCTGCCCCAAGACGGCGCCCTGGCGCCAAGGCGTGCGCCCCCCGGCGTGACCCACCGCGTCGGGCGCCTGTATGCGAAGAAGCAAGCTACCAAGAAGTCCCTCGTCCACAAGAAAACACTCCTGCACTCCCGGTGCCGCTACGAAAATACCGTGCACCGCCTATGATGGTGGTGCGAGGGCGTCAAGGCCAGGCTCCGCATCAGCAAAGGGTCCCGGTGGCCACCGCGGGCTGCTGCAGTTTCACCCCCGAGCTGCATAGCGTCGCTTGGCCAGGCAAGTTCAAGCAAGACCTGCCTCCACGCTACAACGGCACCCCCAACCCCGCGGAGTTCCTGCAGCTCTACGAGCTGAGCATCGAACTGGTTCCCCATGGCTCTCAAGGATGACGCACGCTTGAGGCTCCTGTACCTGCCTCCAGGCTCCATCTCTTCCTGTAACGAGATGTGCGACCATTTCGTCGCCAAGTTCCAGGGCACTCGCGACCGCCCTCCGGCCGCGGGTGACCTGCGCCTCGTCAAGCAACAACCAGGGGAAACCCTCCAGAAGTACATCCAGCGCTTCAACAACATTCATCTCAAGATCCCCAAGGTGACAGACGACGCCATTATCTCTGCGTCCTTCGATGGCGTCCGCGGCGTCAAGATGAAGGAGGAGCTCACCATCCACGAGGAGCTGTGCACATCCCTGGAGCTATTCAACCTGGCGACCAAGTGCACAAGGGCTGAGGAAGGGTGCCTTTCCCTTCTCGAGCTCCCAGCTGCCGACTTGGAGGATAAGAAAGGCAAGGCCAAGGACGTGAAGCGCAAGGGAGCAGACGTACTCGCAGCAGAGCCAGACACGAAGCGCGGCAGGGACCAACCTGAGTCATCCAAGAGCAGCCGACCGTTCTGCGCCTTCCACAACGTGCACAGCCACAACACCAACGATTGTCAATAGCTCAGGGCCATTTGCGATGGGTGCTTCAGTCGACACGCCGAGTTCAACGACTGAGGCTACGGCCGAGGAGGAGGACGTGGTGGAGGACGCTGGGACGACCGGGGCCATGCCAGGAGTGGCGCGACCGGCCTCGTGAGGACCGCTGGGAGGATCAGTCTCGCGAAGGTGCCTCGAGGGATCAGCCTCGCGAGCACCATCCTCAGGGCAATGCTGGGCTTCCTCCATTGCCGCCACCACCAAGAAGGAACGACAACCACCACCAAGATGAGGGGGCTGGGGGCTTCCAGGAGACGCGTGCTATCGCCTGCATCTTGGGTGGAGCTCAAGCCCTAGCCTCGTAGCGTAACTTCAAGCAGTTTGCTCGCGAGGTGAATGCAACCCTTCCCAAGCTCGAGGCTACACACCCGCTCAGGTGGTCCAAGTGTGCTATTACATTCAGCTCGGCAGACCAGCTCAAGTGCGCGGCCACCGCTGGCACTCTCCCAATGCTCTGTTCACACGTCACCAGCAACGTACAAGTCACCAAGACTCTCATCGACGGCGGCGCAAGGCTTAACGTCCTATCTGTCGAGATGTTCGACAACCTTCAAGTTCCCTACGACCAACTTTAGCCTACCAAGACTTTCATAGGAGTGACCGACGGCTCCACCACCCCGATAGGTCAGGTCCGCCTCCCAGTCATCTTCGGACAGCGCGACAGCTACTGCACCGAGATCATCGACTTCGACGTTGCCCACATCCGTCTGCCGTACAATGCCATCCTCGGGTATCCAACCCTGGCTAAGTTCATGGCGGTGACCCATCATGGCTACAATGTCCTCAAGATGCCAGGAAGCGGCGGAATCATCACAGTCCCTTGCAAAGAAAGAGACGCGGTGTGCTCCCTCGAGCATGCCTTCCAAGCTGCAGCAATCGACGACCCCGACAGCAAGGGTGAGTACCCTCCTGAGGCCATCCCCAAGAAGAAGAAGCAGCTACCCCATACTGGGCCTCAGGAGAACGGCGCCACAAGTGGCGCCACGTCAGGATCAGCGCCCACACCTGGGGCGCCTCTCCCTCTGTCGCATAGGAAGGCACGCCCGGCGCCCTCCTCGGGCAAGGCTCAGGGGCTCTCTTCTGGAGGGCCTTAGACCTTGCCAACATTATGAGGGAGGCGCTCGGGAACTATTTGGAGGCATGCTTCGTGGCATGTTTCCCTCAGGAGGACACATGGCGAGGAGTGCCCAGTGCTTAGGAGTTCATTACCAAGGGCACTCAGGAACTGCAGGATGCGAGGGCCATGTGCGGCGATCGCCGCTCACCTGGCGCAGCCCCCCATCCAGGCGAGGATGCTGGGCTGCGCATCTGCAACAACGTCCCAGGGCTCAATAGGGCCGCGTCTCAGGAGCTCTTCTGGCCTTCGCGCGTCGGACGCTATGAAGGCCCACGACATAGCTATGTTCGCATGCCATTCGGCCTGTCGAGCGTGGCATCCGCCTACCAATGCAACTTGCGGCGCATCCTGGTGGCTCTGGAGACCAGGCACCACGCATTCCTGGCAGAGATGGAGACGGCCCTCAAAGAACCGCCTGGACCCCTAGAGCCTCCCGAGGTTCAGGGCCCCGGTGACTCGTCAGGAGCAACCCCTTCGCCGCGTACCTACAGCTGCCCCAACATTCCTTCATCAACAGAATCAGGTGACATTTTCCAAGTTTATTTAGATGGGAGCACCCTCATGGCTGCATCATTCCCAGGCCGCGTGGGTCCGTCCCTGTGGCGTGTATCCCTCTTTATGTCTTTAGCTTACCTTGCTGGGGTGCCCCTCGAGCTGCATCATCCCCAAGCCTCTCGGGCCTGACCCAGTGGCATGTTTGCTTTCCATGCTTAATCTATCTATGACTATCACCTTCTTGATTGTCACCTACCACGGGAGCCGCGCGCCGATCGTCTTTCTTCAGGACCCTTCGCGTGAGAAGGTTAGGTACGGCGTCTGTGCTCGGGCCCGTCCCTGCAGCGTCGATAAATCCAACGGATGAGCTCTGTCTGGCGGGTTTGTCCCGTTCATGTCACCTCCTGGGGCCATTGGTGCCTGGCCTTCTCACGCAATAACCTCAGGAGATTCGTCCCGCGCAGGTTGTCTAGCCACCTCACAGGACCACCACAGCAACAAGAATCAAGACCAGGCACAACCCGCCTTGAGTTAGGGCCTCGTGAGTCCCGCGCTGGGTCACGAGTGCCCAGACACACCTCATCTAGCCCTTCCGTGCAAGCCACATGTGAGGGCGGGGCTGTACATGCCCTGGGGGCTCTCCGTAGTAGGGAGTCCCCTCCCACGTACCAGTGGAAGCACCATGCTCCGTGTTGGCCGTCGACACTTCTGAGGAGCGGCTATGAGCGTGCAAGTGCGGAAGCGCTATACTCCGCGCTGGTGATAAACAACTGAGGGCAGCCCCACGGTCGTATCAACTTCAAGGAGCCCTTGAGCTTAGTGTCCGACCTCACCTCAACACGTCCCCTTGGGAGAGTCGGCGAGGGGGCTGGGCACGGGGGCTGCGCTCGGGTCACGGCCAGGCGTACGCCACCCAACCAGGTCCCCCGGACCTGGTCGTCGCGCGTCCCTCCCGAGCCGAGCCTCGGTGAGGGCAAAGGTATGAAGGTTGTTTGCATGTCAAGGGGGGCTCCTGAGCATCGCGACTCATGAGCCTAACTGGTCGCGTAGCCCCTCACCCCTTGGTCTCGTCCTGGTCTCTGGACGACCCAACGGCGGCTGAGGTATGTGCGCGGCCGGGCCCTGCCGATGTAGAACGCTAAACCTATCCTCACGTCTCCTTCCTATAAGCTGTTTGTGCGTCAAGGGGGACTCCTGAGCATCGCAACTCAGGAGCCTAATTGGTCATGTAGCCCCTTAGCCCTTGGTCCTGTCCTGGTCTCCAGATGATCCAATGGCGGCTGAGGTATGCGCGGGGCCGGACCCTGCCGACATAGAACATAAAGCAAATAGGAAGAAAATCGCAAAATCTCAAGCAAACATTACAAGACATATTGTTCTCACAATACCAACGCAAGTTTAACACCTCCACGAAGCATGATGCATGTTGCAGGAATAAAACATGAAAGGAGCCGCAAGTCATCCCTGGACACCACCGACGCCCGCGACAGCCGCAAGTCATCGGAGAGCGGTGTGCCAGACCGACCGACCGTCTGGGGTGCGATGCGAACGCGACAAGTGTGTTGTATACTCCGTACATGTGTACCGCCGTTTTCTTGAGGCCTTGCTCCATGGTGCAATCCATGGATACAAAATTAGTATACTGTACTATGTAAAATTCGAGGGCGGGGCTTTTCACGCGCGGTAGGAGGGGCAGTTCCGCCTAGTCGGTTCAACAGAGATGCGAGAAGATGAGGGAGTAGGCTGCTGCAAACGTAGGGCTTTGTGATTTGATAGTGAGTTACTGCTGGACAGGTGGGGCCCGGTGATTTAACTTGCCATTATAATTTTAACTGCGGCGCTACGACCGGCTTGAGTCTCCCGATTCCTGACCACCTCCATATAGGTGCCTCTCCCGATGCTCCACCATGTAGAGGCCGGCTCTTGCTTGAGAGCCCACTCCTCCACTTTTCCTTCCCTCTTTCCCCCACATATGCAAAAATTCCATGTAAAGCGGGCTTATAGCCCACTATTGTACTTGATCCTATAGGTGCTAAGCCTGCCACATAGGCATAAAGTCTGATGTAGCAAGTTAATTAAGAAGAGAGAGACTAGTTTGGTGACCCCAGGAAGAAACGGTGCTAAGCGCGTGTACCTTGATGAAGCAAACTTTGCAATAAAAAACTAAGCACATATGCATTGGGGACTTGAGTTGCTAAGCCATGTAATGCCCATAACACCTCATCTAAGCACCATTTCATTGGAAGAGGTCACTCCTTGGCAAATGCAATAAATACTACAAAGAAAGAGATGGAGAGAAGTAAACAAAAAATATTCTTATAGCCAACTTTATGGCTAACCTTGTTGTATGAGTGACTAAGTGATGACTATGTACGACATGCCAACATCAGATAGCCTAACGCACCGTGTTAAATCTCCAAGGGCGCGACCGGGCGAGCGAGGCGTCGGTCGTGGTAGGCGCGACCATGATACGGGCTGCTGGCAGCCCTTGGATCTGAGATCGAACAGTCGCAGGCTAAGTTGCTGAAAAAATTGCAGAATAACCCTCCAGGATGGGATATTCACCCATAGGTCTAGAATCACGCCATGCAACCGTTCGATCTCAGATCCAAGGGCTCTCAGAATCCCGTATCATGGGAGAATGGAAAGCTTCGTATCACCTGTAATTTTCCCGACGCTTGACATGACATCGAAAGCCATTTAATTGGGCGTCGAGTAGACATGACATCTAATTGGGCTCCCATAGTACTGTGCATGGATCCATTTATCCACTAGGCAAGCCACTACCCTCCCATTCGCACATGCCCCCCCCCACTCGACATTTTTACAATCGATAAACCGCTCCTAGTCATCCCATCCTTTCACATTACGACAGTTCCACTAATCCTAACCCTCCTCCCAAATCCATGGCATCCCAAATCTCCACGATCGACAGTGAGTACAAGGTTAGAACCATCACCGGCGATGAGTTCAACGTCATCTACACCCGTTCTTCCGCAACGATGAAAGAATGCCTTGCTCGCTTCAAAAGCAGGTTCGAAAACTCAAATGATGAGTGGGTCGCTAGGCTAGATGTTGAGTACGCCACAGTCCTGGGAAGCGAGAAGAAACTAAAGGAGGCAGACAAGAAGAAGCCCGCCGTGATCCAGGTTTGCGTGCATGACTTAGGCTTGGTCTACCACATATGCCATGCCGACGTTGAGTGCGAGGAATTTAAGAAGTTCCTCAAGGGAGGCCGAGTCAAATTTGTTACTATAGACTTTAGGAACGACAAGGAAATCCTGGGTCGGATAGGCCTCGTTGTAGGCGACCCCTTCAACCTCCAGAAGGAAGGGCTGATGCCCTCCCTTGATCAGCCTTCAATGCTGACCCTGGCAGGAGCCATGGTTCATCCTTCGTACGGTAAACTAGAGAAGCCTCCGTACACGTTTCATTGTCATGCATGGTAGTGGAATGTACTAGATATGGACCACATCCACTATGCTGCAATGGATGGCTACCTTTGTTTCAATATCTACAAGGGTTGGATGAAGAGCAAGAGCCAAGTGTGTGGTTCAAGAAAAGAAGTATCGCCCAAGAGGAAGAGGGACAAGGACGAAGTTGAGGACGTGGACGAGGACTCCGAGTAAGGTGGCAGTGTCATTGCTCATGGTGGTTCTAATGCGGTGTCTACCGGATTAGTTGCTTAGTTTAATTTCTGGTGTGCTTAGTTTTATTTGAGGGGTGTGTTGTGCTGAGCCCCCAGCAGAACTATGTCATGTTTCTCCTCATTATATTTCGTACATTTCATCTTTTAGATGGTATAGTACTACCACTCGTTTCTTGACATCATATACATACAATATATATGGCCAACATCATATAGCCAGCAATTTAGTTGTCAAAGAATTTCAGGGTGCTTAGTTTTGTCAAATAATTCTAGGGTGCTTAGCTTTATTTGAGGGGTGTGTTGTGCTGGACACCATTAACTTATCATTGTGAGAATCGGCTTATTTTTGTCATGTAACATGGTCAACGGGGTTTGACGTGAAAATAACAATGTCTAATGGCATTTTTGAGCAAACATCTAACTTAACGATGGCACTTTTTAGATATCTAATTGCATTTTTGAGCAGGCATCTCACGGATCGATGGCATTTTTTGAGTAGTTGTAACTTCCAATGGCAAAACTGAGTAGTGATACACAACTAGTGGCATAAATAATAAGAACCCAAGAATTAAATAGGGCTAATTTCTTTATTTCTTTATACCTTTGTGTGCGAAACAATATACGCTGCCTACCGCCAGATTTTCTTTACAGATGCAACATAGAACTATATGAGTGCCCTATTAAATTTTGGAATTATTCCTGGTTCATTTGGCCTTTTTTGATACATTAATTGAATTTTTGGTCATTTAATGTGCATAATTAAAATTTGAACTACAAGCACATGCTCCCATGCACCAAAGTTGACTGAAAAATCACATGTGTGTCCTCAGGTGAATTTCTAGGTCCCATGCAAGAAATGGGAATGAAATTCAAACATCTGGGCATCGTGGTTCGGCCGAGAACATTGAGAAGCTTGGTTTTAAAATTCTTGTAAATCCAAAACACGCTAAAAATCATGAAACTTGGCATGGTGTCATGTCATGGTACTACCATGCTGTGGTAAAAAAATGTAGAATAGGAACATGTTTTGGTATAAGTTTCTTGCAAACCGGAGCTTCTCTCAAGAAGGCTCGTGGTTATGAGAGGGAACGTGTCACCTTTGTGTGCGTAATTCAAATTTTAAATACAAGCACATGCTCCAGTGCACCAAAGCTGGTTGAAAAATCACATGTGTGTCCTCGGGAAAATTTCTAGGTCCCATGCCAGAAATGGGAATGAAATTCAAACATCTGGGCGTCATGGCTCGGCTGGAAACATTGAGAAACTTGGTTTTTAATTCCTGTAAATCCAAAACACGCATGAAAATCATGAAACTTGGCTTGGTGCCATGACATGGCACCAACATGCTGTGGTAATTTTGCTGTCTGATTTGCAAAGGCGCACACATTAAAAATCAACAAAGTCATTTTGGAACAAGTGTTGTCACGTTACAATCGGAAACACAAGTATTATTGAAACCGTGGGCGTTCTATTTACCATTTACGTGCCGCCATGCGTCCCCTTTTTTTATTAGCTAGGAGGCACCGTGCGGGGTAGCTATTTGAGTACGTGAGGCGTGCGATCAGACCCCTACGCGTGCCTATCAGGAGGAGAGCCATTTGACCTCCATCTGCCGTCCACATCTCTCCCAAGGTACCATTAATGGCGCCCGAGCCTCTGTTTAATGGCATGGCAATGTCTCACTCGACTGAGCTTTAAGAGAGGGAAAAGAAAATCTGAAAAGAAAATTTTGCACGGATCTTGATGTAAGATCCGACGGACCTATATAGCATCTACTGCGACTTATAGCAAGACTGATGAATATATATATAAGGATGACGAGAGTGGATAATAATTGTCTTACATAATTAGGAAGATAATTAAAAAAGCCACATGCAGCTACGCCCAAAATACACAAGGGAAAAAGAAGAAGGAAGACGCATACAACGATCTGGCTCACTGATCTCTACTTTCTTTATGCGCCACGGGTCACGGAGACTAGTTCCCGTGGTGGGCGATGATCTCTTTCATCAGTTCCATGTCCTTAGTATGCTACCTGGCAGCATCCATGGATTCCTCCACCAGCCTATTGCGCTCGATGCGGAGCATGGCATTCTCGTCCATAAGTTTCTTGATGATGACGCCTGTCCTCTGCAACACGGCAGCGGTCTCCTCCTCCTGCTTCGCCCTCAGCAGGTCACGCTCGCCCCGGAGCATCACATTGCCCTCCCCGGGTTGCCGGATGATGCCGGTAGCCTCGTCCTACATCCTCGCCCAACCGGAGATCTGATCCACCTGGCTATGGACTATCGCATGCATGCGCCTGAAAGAGTCCTCGCCTGCCCGCGAGAAATTTTCCCAGGCCGCCGCGGCGCGGCGGGACCTCCCTGCTGCTTTGGAGGTGCGGCGGGACATCTTTGCTACTTCCGCGGCATAGCCGGACTAGTCTGCTCCATCGACGGCACGACGGGTCCTCCGTGCAGCTTCGGCGGCGCAACGGGACCTCTGTGCTGCTACTGCTGCGCGGCTAGACATGTCGGCTGCTTTCACGGCAAGCCGGGACATCTCTCGGGCTTCCTCTTCCATGCTCACCTCTCCCTGGTGGAAATCTCTCGACCCAGAACTCACGCTTGCTATGGCTTGATTGTTTCTTGTGGATGAGGAGGTGAGGAGGAATGTGAAGTCATTTTCGGTTAGGTAGTTCCCCTTTTTATAACCTAAGTACTAGCACTAGTACTAAAACCTGCATAGTGGGAACACGTTCAGGTTTGGTACGTACTGGTAGGTGTGAGCAGGCTTGCACTTAATTGTCGCACTAGTACTTTCGAATGTGATGGGAACAAGGTAAAGATTAATTGATAGTTTTTGGTTTCGAGGCCCGAAACGGCTCCCTATGAGTTTAGTAGAACATAAATTTCAAGTAGACTGCCCTACTCAGATGCGTAAATATTATGTTACTGTCAAAAATTAGCACAAAATACGAAGGAGGCCAATGGAAGTACTACTAGCAACCCATGATTTAACTACTCGCATGCGCGCATTGCAGTAGTAATGTCTTTCTTCTGCCCTCACGTCCACTCAATTTGCATGTGCTGTATTAATTGACCAGCAATGAAGTGAAGGACTTTACACGCGTCAAATTATCACATGGGGTGGATCTTGGTACAAAATTGTGTCCGCTCGTGTACCCGCGTGTGCGTGCGAGGGAATGAGTGCGTGCGTGGAGTGCGTTCACATCCTCGCTTCATGCATGTACCACCAGTGCGGCTCGGGGAGGACGAGTACATTCTTCTAGAACCAACAGCACGTCACTGTGATCAATCCACACAAGGATGTCGCGACAAAACCTACACATGTGCCACATGCCCACGTGGCTTCATGAACTATAAGAGAGACACTGTGTAGCGTGCCATTGTGTTTTGCACATACTCGAAGTACTAGTAAGGTACACGTGCATTGCACGCATCAGATTTTGCAACCAAATTATGAATAAATACCACACTGTAGCATGTAAGCTCTGAGTCATATATGCCTGATGTAGACCTTCGTTTAATTCTTATAGTTCATCTCATTCAAAATCAATTAGTTTTTATAAAATACCTAGGGCCTCTTTGATTCGTAGGATTTCCAAAACGCGGGAATAGGAAGAACATGGGATTAGAGTGGAATGTCATTTTGAATCCTACAGGATGGTACGAGTGTTAGATTGTGCATAGAAAAAATGCTGAATTCCTTCAAAGAGGTTTGAGTGGATGGGATGTTTCCTATGAAATCTAGTGCAAATGAATCATATGGAAAATTCCTATGGTTTACAATCCTACGAATCAAACAACCAAGATAGGAAAAATTCCTAAGGATTAGAATCCTCCAAAACTCCTTCGAGAATCCTTTGAATCAAAGAAGCCCTTAATCTATTTTATGATTCATGGAATTGTGTGTTGTAAAGCATAAAGTACAAACAAAGAATGCCAATTCAACTAGAAAAAAAGTTTGGGCAGTTATGATACGTAAGATTCTAGAACAAAGGAGAACCACTGTTGTTTTGACATTTGTGCATTATGCTTAAGTGCATTATGCTTAAGTTCAACCATGGAGTCTGCTAGATTGTACATGTGGCAAAATCCGGTGGGGGGCTAGAAGATGGTGCGAGGGCGAGGGGCCAAGTGGAGGGAGACTATGAAGGAGTGCACAACTGCGAGATCGATATTTAGAGAGAGGGGGCGAGAACGTGCGCTGTTGCGTGCAGTGGCGGAGCCATGAAAAATGTCCCACGAGCTAGGGGGGCAAGCATTGCTAATCCTTTACGAGGAGGGCCAATTCATCAACTTAAACCATTTGTACCAGCAATTGTCTAATGATCACATTTATATTAGCCTCGATATATAGGGATGTTAGGGGGGGCAAGGCCCTTGCTGCCCCCTGTCTTGGCCATTGTGCGTGCGTCTGAGTGATGAAGCGGAAGGCATGGATGATGAGAGGGGGGCGTTGGATATATAATTAATGTGGGTGTATTAGCTATACATGTAATCCTATATAGAGAGGTATAGATTGATCGATGTGGACGTGGGAAAGAGGGTGAGACCTCACTAGATATATAGATTGATCGGTTTATTTGGAAAACTATGAAAGACCTAGCTGTATACACACACACACATAGAGGAACATCGATCATTGTGCATGCACGTCAGAGATAAAGAATGCCTGATATGATGGAGAGGGGGATGTGTGTGTGTGCCTTCATGGGAGACCGACCTAAAGAAAAAGATTGCATGTGTGCGATGGATAATGCCGACCGATAGTGTGTGTGCGTGCATGCACGAGAGAAAGTTAGTGGTACAATTAAAGAGAAGACCAATGTGTGGGTGTAAAAGACTAGCTGAGGTCATAATCTATGTAAAGTTGAATTAAAATATTTGAATAAGAGATCATGATGTTTGAAACCCATGCATGCATGAATATAACGGAGATCTATGCGGTGTGGTTTGGAAACGAGCATGTTGCAATGTATACACATTGAACAAGGTCAGATTGGTTTGAATTTGAGAAACCGATGGCAGACATCGTTTGGCCACATTGCATCCGTGCATGGACAAACTATTCTAATTGGAGATGATGGGTGGCTTTCGCATCACATATCTATATCTATACCCCTATATATATTATATTTTATATTTTTTATATAGTGTGCGGATAACTTTAACTTTGAAAGATGGTCGTTGGATGAGGCCAATCCGATGGTGCAGAGCCGGCAAATTTGAGCACTACTAGCCGTTGGATATCATCTAGATTCCACCAGATTTTGCCACATGTACAATCTAGAAGACTATGGTTGAACTTATGCATAATGCACAAACCTCAAAACACAAGCACTTCGTCTTTGTTCTAGAATCTTCCATATCATAATTTCCCAAATGTTTTTCTACATGATTTGTTTTTACTTTATGCCTTACAATGCACAATTCCAAGAATCTTAAAATAGATTAGCTTTCTTATAAAAACTAGATGATTTTGCATTAAATGAACTATAAGAATTAGACGAACATCTACATCATGCATATATGACTCGAAGCTTACATGCTATAATGTGGTATTTATTCATAATTTGGTTGCCAAATCTCATGTGTGCAATGCACGCATACCTTACTAGTCTAAATGGTGTCTGTGTGTGTGTTGTGTGTGTTAAACACATTGTATGTAGTATATCATACTAGTCTAAATTGTCTTTTTTTAGGTACACGTTAAGCTTGTTCTCCTGAAATTTCAAGCCGCTCCTTGTTATGCCGAAATTTCAAGCTAGCGTCTCTGTCTATCGTGTTGCGAAACTCCCACCTCTTCAACCCGCGCCTTGTTAGCCCGAAATATTTAAGATATATCTTTGTCTCGCTGTGCTCCGACAACTCCCTCCATCTCAACCCGCGCCTTGCCATTCCAAAATTACAACGCGCGCGAAAACTCCCACCTCCTGTGAAATCCTGACACGCGAAATGCTCGTGATACCCTTGAACCGAAAGAACCACCTCAAATCGGTGGGGGTACTTCCGGAACTTACCCCACATTTCGGACAAGCGCATCCCTAAGCCATGGTTCCCCACTCCCATCCTATCCGCCCACCCATTCGTACACCGAGGCCGGCAAAACCCGCGAAGCCCCACACCCTCCTCCGTCCGCCACCCAGTCGGAGCCTCTTCCCCGACGATGTCGTCCACAGCAACACCTCGACGTCCCTCATCCATCGTACCGGATGAGGATCTGTCATCGATCTAGTCGTCCTGCCGGTTCAGCCACCCCGTCCTCCACCTACAAGGATTTGCCCCGATGTTCCCCTTGTCTTTCGTGCCACCTCCATTCCCACACCGCCGTCTTCACCTGCACCACCATAAGAGCATCATCATCACCGTTTCCTCGGATGAAGCTGCGGCCTAATCGGCGCCACCAAAGAGGTTGTACACTAATCGCCGCATTTTCTTCTTGATTCGATCTCACGGTGCTGTCAGCGCTCGGTCCCGAGCCGACACGGCGCGACTCCATCCACGTCGGCGTCGCCGGCCACTTCCTCCATGGCGTCGCTCGCTCGACAGCGATGTCCACATTAGTAGGAGCTGCTGCTTCTTTAGCTCTTGCTCGCGCTGCTGCTGTGCTCTTGCTCTCGGTCCCCTGCTTGGTCTGCTCTTGCTCCTGCTCGTGCTGCTGCTCTCGCTCTTGCTCTTGCTTGGGATGCTGCTCCAATTTAGCCACACTTCAGTCGACTGAATCGACTTTTGGGTCATTTGATTTTCAGGGGGTGGGGGGGGGGGGCTCGCCAAAGTTAAGGAAGAACCAGCCGCAGCATGGAGGAGGGCTCACCGGAGAGGTACCCCACTACCTATCTTAGGGTTCAGGGTGGGGGCGGTGGTCGCCGGCGGTGGTGGGGCGGTGGCATGGGGATCGCCGGAGAAAAAGCTCGACACAGGCGGCGGCCTACAGGGATGGCCGGGGCGGCGGCGGACCGGTGGTGGGGAGTGTTTTCGGGGCGGTGGGGGCGGCTATTTGGCCGGTGGTGGCTGGTGGCTCGGGGGTGGAGGTTGAAGATGAACTGCAGGCCCTTGATTTTGTACCCAACAGCTGCAAAATTGACTGACCAAAGATGAAAAGGTTAGTCGACTAACTTGTAGCCTCACCTCTAGTGCGTTCAGTTTCGACAGTAAAATTCAGTTTCGACAGCAAAATTCAGTTTCGATAGTTAAGTTCAGTTTCCACAGTTAAACTCAGTTTCGACAGTTAAGTTCAGAGATGAGTGGCTGATGTATACATCTAGCACTTTGTGGTTATGTATTTTACATCATCTATTGGAGATGCTATTAGAATTCCACTCAGGTTAACGTTGACTCTCTTGTCCTGGTTCAGCCTCGGCATCGTACAACTTACCGGAGCTGCTCCAACGCCGAAACCCTCCATCACAGCGGAGCAGTACCTCGGGCTCCATCTCCATACGCCTAAGATCTTCTTCCCCTCCTCCGACAGCCAAGTCAGCCAGAGCATCCTCACCGGTCAACCCAATCACGCTAAGATCGACATGGCTTCGCCAAAGAGGTTGTACACTTCTTGTGGTTTGACTTAATCTCAACATGCTTCTTTGCATCCCTCGATCTTCCAATTCTTGTGAACCAAACACCCAGATTGGCAGAAATCCTATGTTTTTAAATTCTCTGTTTTGCACGTGCATTCCTATCCTATTCCTGTATATTTCCTATCCCTGCATTGTTAGAATCCTCAAATTCAAACAAGCCCTTACACAATTACTTCTGTTATAGATATGTGTCAAAGAAAACCTTGTGTAGTTTGTCCTGCTCCTGCGGTGCTGTGTTCCAACCCAGCTCAGCTGCTCCAACGATGGAAGGGTTCACCACAGCAGGGATCCGCTCTCTAGACTGTCTTTTGCCGCCTCAGATCTTCTTCCCTGCCGCCGGCAGCCATGACAACTGCATTACCATCATCAACTGAGCAGATGACCTTGAGGACTACACGGGTCCGCAAGAGAGGTCGCACTCTTCCATTTCTGCTTACGGTATGCATCGCTTAATATGATGACATGCTACTTTATTGTCGTGTTCACCTATTAGACTCCGACTCAGGTCCAAACTTATGCTGAAAATTGAGTTTTTAAATGGTTCTGGGGTACATATTGGGGAAGCAATCAGTACTATATGTCTACTATCTATTTAATCTCGGGTGTCTACTATGAGTTTCATGTTGGGTGCAAACAAAAATTAAAGGAGCCATTATCTGTATTTTTTAATTAAGCTATTATCTGCCTGCTATCATATGTTTTGGGTCTATCCAGAATTTTCTACCATCACTCTGGATTTGTGCATGGACTCCTTACATAATCTCACTATGTTTTATTCCTATGCATGTCAGTTATTGTACACAATGGAACTGAACATGTAGAGCAAAAGAGACGAACCTTGCGTGGCAATAAAATTTCATGCGGACGTCGCTCCATGGTGGGAGCAAAGGAAGCCCCCCTCCACCCATTTCGGATCGTAATCAAGCGGAAGATAACTGTTCTGAGGGGGATTCTGTCGGATTTCGGGTTCCGGCAGACCCTTGAGGTTCAAACACTGGGGTGCGCGCGGAGATTTCGCCTCCTACCTACTTGCACCCCTCCGCCTCGCTAAGATCTAAGCTATGGAAAGAACAACACAAGAGACACATGGTTTATACTGGTTCGGGCCACCGTTGTGGTGTAATACCCTACTCCAGTGTGTGGTGTGGTGGATTGCCTCTTGGGCTGATGGTGATGAACAATACAAGGAAGAACAGCCTCGCGAGGGTCTGTTCTTGGCTGGGGCGATGAACTGCTGGGAGGAGTCCAGTCACCCTTTTCTCTCTTTCTCTTCACAACTGATGATGCCTCTCTCCAACCTCTAACCTCTCACCGAGCTCTTTCCATCCTGCGGGTGGCTGGTCCTATTTATAGAGGCCCTCGTCCTCTTCCCAAATATCGAGCGGGAAGGGAGCCAACAATGGCGGGCTAATTTGAAAGGGGACAGCTAGTACCAGCTGTCCTGACAAAAGTAGTCTTCGCCTGCACAAAGCTCTGGTGGTGACGCTGTCTTGGGCTCCACGATGACCTCCGTCTTGCAGTCCTCCTGGTCTTGGTCTTGTTGCACCGAAATGGCAACCTTTGCCTGATGCCTCGGTACTCCGCGGCTGCGCTTGCCCCCTTTGCACCAAAGGAGAAAGAAGGACACTGCGCGGGCTGGCACCCGCCTGGCGCCCTTGGTCGTCATGGCTTGCGTCACGGGCACCTCGTGAGGTACCCCGCCTTGATCTCTCCGCCTCCTCGCGAGCCAGCCCGATGAGGCTATGCCTGAGGAAGCTCCACGTCGTCAGCCCCGCGAGGCTTGGCCCCTCGCGAGGGTCTTGGGCCTGTGTTGGTGAAGATGGGCCATGCTGGGCCCCCCTTTGAGCCACGCCGCAGGCCGCAGGCAGGCAAGTCTGGGGACACCCGTTCACAAAACGCCGATAGTAGCCCCCGGGCCCAAGGCGCGCCTGGACTTGGCCGTGCAGGGAGGCAGAAGGGCAAGAGCGAAGCGCCGCGGGCCCTAACAGCCTGCGGCCTTGGGCGCCACGTGGCGGTTGATTGGACGTGGGCGCCTCCACTTCCCCATGGCGCCTCGGCAACTGCACGGACTGGACAAGTCCCTGCATGCAAAGTGGGTCATGATTACCTGCAATCGTGGAGGTCGGCGGTTGGCCTTCGCCGGCCATAAGTATGGAACAGCGCGCGCCCTTCCAGTCCATCCCTCCTTGCTTCTCCTTCTTCCCGGTCCTTGCTCCGTCTTGCTGCGATGGCTCCGATCCGCCAGTTCTCGACGGCAGAGAAGGGAAAGGCTCCCCGAGAGGAACCAGACCCGCTCCCGCCGAAGAAACGGCTCGTCCTCCATGGCCCGGACGAGGGGGCCCATCAGGTGGTGTCGAGGCCTTGGTGCGAGCGGGCACCGCCGGGGTTCTCGCTTCCCTTGTACGCCCACATCGAGGGCCCTGAAGGAGCTGATGCTGATCGCCGCGGGTGGCGCCGCCGTCGGCGCTGACGAGTCACAAAGGTGTGGGTCGTCCCTCCTGGGGTTCATACCGAGGGCTCCTCCCGAGAGTTCGTGCTCCACGTCGCGATGCCTTCTCAGTCTTGGATTCGCCTTCCTCCCTTCTTCGCCTCCATCATCCCGCAGGGAGAACTCCTGGAGCTTTGGCTGCAGCACGCCGGCTGCAGCACCCTCGCGACCGAGGAAGAGGTCGCGGTCATTGCCCCGGGCGAGGTCTTCATGACTCGGGGCTGGAGCGAGATTGCTCGGGTTTGCAGGACAAGAGGCACCCTCGCGATCCACTTGGAGTACGACGGTGCTTCCGTGATGTTCTTCAAGGTCTTCGATGCGAACGGGCGCCAGCTGGAGTGCTGCCCCGGGAGAGGTGGCCAGGACCCTGCTGCGGCGAGGACTGGGCATGCCAACCGCTCCCTTGGCGGCTCCTCAGGCGGTGGAGGCGTCGGAGGTTCCAGCAACTCCGGCGAGCTCTTCGCGACTCCGGAGACGAGCGACGACAGCTATGAGCCCCCGAGCCGGCGCCGCTCCTGGAGCAGGGCGGGCTCGTCAGGCCGCCGCCGACTCTGATCTGGATGGGGTTGGCGCCGGTGCTTGACGGCCCACTGTTGATGATGGCATCTTTTGCAGGGGCGCGCGTAGTTAGTGTAAGGTGCCTGTGATCCTGTTTTGTTAATATAACCCTTTTCGTAGAATTGTGCGAGTTGCTCATTCCGTTTTAGCTCAGTCCTCCCTTTCGAACCTCACGGGGGCTTGGTGCTCTGCGCCGACAGGTCCCTGTCCCAAGGCGGCTTCAGCCGTCGCTGGTATGCCAAGTCGCGATGCCTTGTTCAAGGCCAGGAGGAGAGCGACCCGGAGTCCAGTAAGAGCCCCTGAGTCGCGATGCTCAGGAGGTCCCCTTTGGCGCTCAAGCAGCCGTCGTTCGGTGAGAAAGGAGAGCGCGTCGCTAACACGGGATTGCATTAGGTCCAGGGATGATGCCACGGTAGCTGGCGCTTCCGGGTGGAGACTTATCTCGAGAATCAGCGGCCGCTCTCTGGTGTGTCGCCGGGTCCGTGCATCGGCAGGTATGAGGTTGCTTGACGAGGTCCTCGCGTGTCCCTCCCCTCTCGCCTTTGCTCCCCTTTCTGCTCTACGTCCTCGGGTCCCGGCCCTCGAGCGAGTCTCAGCCGTCGCTGGTATGCCAGATCGTGATGCCGTGGACAAGGCCAGAGGGTGAGGGCTGGAGAGCCAGTAGGAGCCCTGAGTCGCGATGCTCAGGCACCCCCCTTTAACGTGCAAGCGGTTCGCGCGGACGAGAGTGAAGGAGACACCGCAAGGGCCTCGCTTGACGCAGCTCCTTCAGGAGATCCTGTAGATCCATCATAGAAAAAATGAGGGGGTTGCCATGACAATTGATAGTCAGCCGTTGGTTGCTTCCGAGGGGTAATGAGGCACTGAAGGCTTGACGAGGTGGCGCCATGCGGGGCTGCCGCGGCCAGAGCTCAGCCATTCAGGTTTGTCGGCGTTGCAGGGACGGACCCATGCGCAGGCGTCGTGCCGTTTGGGAGCAGTTCCGTCAGTTGAGCGGGCAACTAGGTCAAGCACATTAGCCGCGGAGGAGTGGATTCATTTAAATAGATGTTGGGAAGGCAGACATCACTGGGTCTGGCCCGAGCGACTTGGGGATCATGCAGCCCGAGGGGCGCCCCCAACAAGGTAAGCTAACAACATGAAATAAAAGGGATACACGCCGCAGGGACGGACCCACGCGGCCTGGGAATAATGCAGCCCCGGGGGGCGCTCCCAGCTGGAAGTGAAACTTGAAAGATGTCACCTGATGATGTTGAGGACGAAGAGATGTTGGTGTAGCAGACTCGGTGGGCTGCGGAAGCCGATCCTCACGAGCCCCCAGGCCCAGGGGCCTCGGGAGGCTCCGGAGGCGCCGGCGGCTCCTCGCGGACCATCTCCATCTCTGCCAGGGCTGTGGAACACCTGGCCTCTTGTGCCTCCGTGATGCCCCTCATGAGGCGCTGGTACGTGGCAGCCGTGTTCGGCAGGCTGTAAGGCATGCGAACGTAGCTGTGGGGTGGACCTCCGCAGCGCCCCACTCGCGAGGGACAGAGGCGCTCCAGAGAGGCGACATGGTTGAGCCCTGGTATGTCGATGCAGACGCGCAGCCCACCATCCTCGCCTGGATGGGGAGCCACTGCTGGTAGGCGGCGGCCGCCTTTCATGACTCTTGACTCCTGTAGCTCCCGAATGGCCTTGCTGACGAACTCCTGAGGGTCTGGCTCCCCTTGACTTGCTCCTTCTTGAGGGAAACGTGCTTCGAAACACGCCTCCATGTGGTGCCCAAGCGCCTCCCTCGTGACCCTAGCTAGGTCGGTGGCCCTCCAGGGGAGAGCCCCCGAGCCCTGCCTGAGGAGGGCGCCGGGCGTGCTTTCCTATGCGATGGAAGGAGGTTCCCCCTGGGAAGGCGCGGGCCCAGAGGGGCCTTCCTCCTGAGTGGCCAGGCCAGACGATGTCTTCTTCTTCTTGGGGGCGGTCTCGGGAGGCCTCCTG
This sequence comes from Triticum aestivum, assembly GCF_018294505.1. Classification (NCBI taxonomy): domain Eukaryota; kingdom Viridiplantae; phylum Streptophyta; class Magnoliopsida; order Poales; family Poaceae; genus Triticum; species Triticum aestivum. Next base: position 378,683,035 of record NC_057800.1, on the reverse strand, counting down.
CTTCCGCGATCCGGGTCTTCCAGTGACGCGGCCTGAAAGGCTCATTCCAGGGAACACACCGCGTCCTTCTCTTCACAGGGCACCGTGATGACTCCGCCACTTCCTGGCATCTTGAGGACGTTGCAGCCGTGGTGAGTTACGGCCATGAACTTGGCCAGCGTTGGGTACCCAAGGATGGCGTTGTACGGCAGGCGAATGTGAGCGACATCGAAGTCGATGAGCTCGGTGCGGTAGTTGTCGCATGCCCTGAAGGTGACAGGGAGGCGGACCTGCCCAATCGGGACCGTGGAGCCGTCGGTGATTCCGGAGAAAGGCTTGGTTGGCTGAAGCTGGCTGTAGGGCACTTGGAGATTGTTGAATGTTTCCACGGACAGGATGTTGAGCCCTGCCCCGCCATCGATGAGGGTCCTGGTGACCACCACGTTGCTGACGATTGGGGAACAAAGCATCGGGAGGACTCCGGCTGTATCCGCACACTTGAGCTGATCTGCTGAGCTGAACGTGATGGCGCACGCCGACCACCTGAGAGGGCGCGTGGCTTCGAGCCTGGGGAGGACTGCATTCACTTCGCGGGCGAACTGCTTGAAGATGCGTTGAGAGGCTGGGGCTTGAGCCCCGCCCAGGATGCAGGCGATCGCGTGCAGCTCCTGGAAGCCCCCAGCCTCCTCGTCCTGGTGGCGGTCCTTGTTTCTCCTTGGCTGCGGCGGCAGCGGAGGGAGGCCTGCGTTGCCTTGCGGGCGATCCTCGCGAGGCTGATCCCTCCAGTCTCCCTCGTGAGGCGGGTCTTGCCAGCGATCCTTGTGAGGTTGATCGCGCCACCCTTGGCGCGGGCCACGGTCTTCCCAGCGTCGTGCGTTCCTTCCTCCTCCTCGACCGTAGCCCCGGTCACCGTGGTCAGGGCGATGGCCGATCCTTCCTTCTCGCACGGCTCGGAGCTCTTGACATTCGTTGGTGTTGTGGGTGTGGAGGTCGTGGTACACACAGTACCGGCTGCCCTTGGAAGGTTTGGGCTGATCTCTGCCCCGCTTGGTGTCTGGTTCTGCCGCGAGCACGACAGCCCCCTTGCGCTTCACATCCTTGGCCTTGGGCTTCTTCTCTTCCGGGTCGATGGCAGGCAGCTCAAGGAGGGAGAGACGCCCTTCATCAGCCCTGGCACACTTGGTTGCCAAGTTGAACAGCTCCAAGGAAGTGAACAGGTCTTCATGCATCGCCAGCTCCTCCTTCATCTTGACATCGCGCACGCCGTCGAAGAAGGCTGAGATGATGGCCTCCTTAGTCACCTTGGGAATCTTGAGGCGTGCGTTGTTGAAGCGCTAGATGTACTTCTGCAGGGTCTCCCCGGGTTGTTGCTTGATGCGGCGCATGTCGCTCACGGCGGGTGGCCGGTCGCGAGTACCTTGGAAGTTGGCAATGAAGCGGGTGCGCATCTTGTCCCAGGAGGAGATCGTGCCTGGAGCCAGGTTCAGGAGCCAGGTGCGGGCCCCGTCCTTAAGCGCCATGGGGAACCAGTTCGCCATGACCTTCTCGTCTCCATTGGCAGCTTCGATGCCCAGCTCGTAAAGCTGGAGGAACTCTGCAGGGTCAGCCGTGCCGTCGTAACGAGGAGGCAGGTCTGGCTTGAACTTGCCGGGCCACGTGACACTGCGTAGCTCGGTGGTGAAGGCGCGGCAGCCTGCTGTGGCCACGGGAGGCCTTGGGTGACGGAGAGCTTAATCTTGGATGTCCCCACGCGCTGCAGCTGGGAGCAGCGCGGGGTCTTGATGCGCGGGAGCAAGAGCATGGTCGCGACGTGCTGGAGTAGGGAGCACCCGGCAGCTTCTTGCGGGCGAGGGACTTCTTGGCAGCTCTGCTCTTGCCGCGCTGGCACCTGACCGAGCGGGTACTGCCCAGGGGCCATGCGCCTTGGAGCCATGGCACCTTCCTGAGGAGGAGGCGGCCGGGGCGCCGCCGGAGCTTCGTCGCCCGCGCGGGGCGGGATGCGGTGTAGTGGAACGGACGGCGCAGGAGATCCCCCTGCAGCGCGGACGAGCTCGGCGACGCGGTCGAGCCACTCTTCATAGACGTCGTCGACGGGACGGTAGCGCAGGAGCTCGTTTGCTGCGATGAGCGCAGCTCGAGCCTCCATGGGCGCGCGGAGCGCGCGGGACGAAGAACCAGCTGGGGTGAGCGAGGGAGTTGCGGTGCGGCCGTCTTGCCGCACAGACGGATGCTGATATGATGCTTGCTACTCGTCCCCCGCCGGGCCGGTGGTGGCGTTGACGGCAGGTGACGGGGAACGGCGAGGACGCCCACCGACAGGGGCCGTCTGGGCGACGCGGGAAGCGAGAGCAGCCCGGCGCTCGGCGCGGGCCCGACGAGCGTCAGACATGGGCGTGATGGTCGGAGGAGAACGGGGTGGTGGAAGACGAATTCCGGCGCACCCCTACCCGGCGCGCCAAATGCCGGATTTAGGGTTCCGGCGGACCCTTGAGGTTCGAACACTGGGGTGCGCGCGGAGATTTCGCCTCCTACCTACCTGCACCCCTCCGCCTCGCTAAGATCTAAGCTATGGAAAGAATAACACAAGAGACACAGGGTTTATACTGGTTCGGGCCACCGTTGTGGTGTAATACCCTACTCCAGTGTGTGGTGTGGTGGATTGCCTCTTGGGCTGATGGTGATGAACAATACAAGGAAGAACAGCATCGCGAGGGTCTATTCTTGGCTGGGGCGATGAACTGCTGGGAGGAGTCCAGTCACCCTTCTCTCTCTTTCTTTTCACAACTGATGATGCCTCTCTCCAACCTATAACCTCTCACCGAGCTCTTTCCATCCTCCGGGTGGCTGGTCCTATTTATAGAGGCCCTGGTCCTCTTCCCAAATATCGAGCTGGAAGAGAGCCAACAATGGCGGGCTAATTTGAAAGGGGACAGCTAGTACCAGCTGTCCTGGCAAAAGTAGTCATCGCCTGCACAAAGCTCTGGTGGTGACGCCGTCTTGGGCTCCACGATGACCTCCATCTTGTAGTCCTCCTGGTCTTTGTCTTGTTGCATCGAAATGGCAACCTTTGCCTGATGCCTCGGTACTCCGCGGCTGCGCTTGCCCCCTTTGCACCAAAGGGGAAAGAAGGACACTGCGCGGGCTGGCACCCGCCTGGCGCCCTTGGTCATCATGGCTTGCGTCACGGGCACCTTGTGAGGTACCCCGCCTTGATCTCTTCGCCTCCTCGCGAGCCAGCCTGATGAGGCCGTGCCTGAGGAAGCTCCGCGTCATCCGACCCGCGAGGCTTGGCCCCTCGCGAGGGTCTTGGGTCTGTGTTGGTGAAGATGGGCCGTGCTGGGCCCCCCTTTGAGCCACGCCGCAGGCCGCAGGCAGGCAAGTCTGGGGACCCCCGTTCCCAGAACACCGACAGATTCAGAAGCAGAAGACCACTCCTATTTAACCCATGAGGTCTTCGCTCTAACTTGGCATGCTGACGTTGGTAATATCATGCATATGGTGCCCTGCATTGCTTACTGTATACATCAAAGATATCATCTACTTAGTTTAGACATGCTTTGTGTCAATGCCATCTGTTTAGTTTTTTTATCGTATATGTGAATCATGCAATGCCATCTTGTTTAGCCAGGCATCATATATGGGAATTTTGCAATGCCACCCTGGTTAGCCAGTCATCTTATATGTGAATTATATCATGGCATCATTTTTTTATTACGTGTTAAGTTTGTCCAAAAATTTAGTACATTCAATTACTCTTCATGTGCATCAGCCATTCGACACGGTCATGGAAAAATCTGGAGTGGAAACAAGGTCTTTAGAGCAGACAATGTTATCTGACGAAGCGCATGTCTTGCTGGTTACAGATAGCTCCTCAGAGGAGGATTCAGAGACATATGACTAGTCCTATTTCCCCCCCCCCGACGTGCATGCTCTAACTTGGCAGGGTTATGATGCTCATATCATGCGTATGGTATCTTGCATTGCTATGTCAGTTGCTTAGTTTAGACATGCTTTGTGTGAATGCCACCTGTTTACTGTCTAATTACCATATATGTGAATTATGCAATGCCATCTTGTTGCAAGACATTATATATGTGAATTCTGCAATGCTATCTTGTTGCAAGGCATTATATATGTGAATTATGCAATGCTATGCTGTTTAGCCAAGCGTCACATATGTGAATTATATCATGCCATCCTTTTTTTGTATTTCTCATTGCTTTTGTCGACAATGTTTGTATATTCAACTACTCTTCCTGTGCATCAGCCATTCGAATTGGTGATGGAGAAATCTGGAGTGAAAACAAGGTCTTCAGAGCAGACAATGCTACCTGGTGAAGCAGATATCTTGCTGATTACAGATAGCTCTTCAGAGGAGGATTCAGAGGCAGATGACCAGTCCTATTATCCCCCTGAGGTATATGCTCAAACTTGGCAGGGTTATATTACTCATATCATGCATATGTTGTATTACAATGCTTAGTTTTTACATCATATACACGATATTGAATGCCATCTCCTTAGTTGACACATCATATATGCGATTGCCCTCTACTCACTTCCTTAGTATATAAATAATATATTTGAATTATATCATGCCATGATGTTTTCATAGATAGCATGTATCTGAATTATGGCATGCCAACCCATTTTCTAAAGACATAATATAGTTATATCATCTCATCCTGTTGACATAGTCATCATATTTTGAATTATGTCATTCTATCCGCGAATTATATCATGCCATCATGTTTCCATCGACGACATGTTTTTGATTTATGGCATGCCAACCACTTTAATAGACACATCGTATAGTTATATCATGTCATCCTGTTTACATAGTCATCATATTTTGAAGTATGTCATTCTGTCCTGTTTAGTTAGCCATCATACACGTGAAATTATGTCCCGCTATTCTGTTTGGTTAGACAACATAAATGTGAATTATTTCATGCCCTGTTTTCTTCCCTACTATCCATTGCACCTGTCTATCTTACAATGTTTGTACATTCAATTAGTTTTCTTATTTATCAGCCATTTCAATTATAGGGGGTGATGGCAGTATCTATGCGAGTAAAAACACGGTCTTCAGAAAAGATCGTGCTACCTGTTGATGTAGATAGAACCACGGTTGTACTTGCCCAAGAAACAGCCCCACCACACATAACCCAGACTCACATAGATTGTACCCCTACCCAGTTGGACAGAGAACCAGCTACACCCCTTCTAACCCCAACCCCAGCAGATAGTAACCCAGTTCCCGTTGACACAGCACCGTCTCCACCACAGAGCACCCAAACACGAGCAGTTAGTAAGGCAACTGCAGTGCCCAAAGCACAAGGACCACCACTCTGGACCCCAAGTTAACGCTTAAAGCAGAAGAAGAATTGTTCTCAGGTCAGGTTCCGTAGCTATGGTTCATACTACTTTACTCTTGCATTACTGTATTTACTCATACCAACTAATTTCAAATTTCAAGGATGCAATTGAAACTCCAATGGCGCAACAGGTATGTTTTAAATCTATTTTTTTAACGTGTTTGCTGTTGTAACTTGCTTTATGTTGATTTCAGTTTCAATTGAATAAACAGTTATATTCTCATGCCATGCACCTTACAAGTGTTGTTATTGCTGTGTAGTTTCCCACACTTATATTCTGTCTAAGCTGCTTTGTCTTAAATAGATATGATTCGAACTGTATCTATCTTGATTTGGCAACATAAACTAGAATGATATAGACAATATAGTGACCATATTAAATAGATATATGTTTGTTTCATGCTGTTATCCTGTCCACCTTACTACTGAACTAGTTTACCAAAATGAGTTTCATATACTACATTGTAAACCTGTGATGTGTTTGTTTGTTTCTCTTTTAGAATGCGGATAAAATATTGGAGAAGAGTACACCGTTATGCAATGGTATAGGAAGTAATGCAGATAAGGTTCAAGATAGTGAGACATCCCTATTGGTCTCCAAGAAAGCTGATAAAAACTATATTGAAGACACTGAGTGTAACACCCACGATGCGGCTATATCTCCCACGTGTCGGAGCACGACTTAGAGGCATAACCGCATTGTAGGCATGTTGCAAGAGGGGTAATCTTTACACATCCCATGCACTGAATAAGAAAGAGGTACAAAGTTGGCTTACAATGGCCACTTCACACAATACATAAATATAGCATTACATCATCCAGATACAATCAAGGTCTGACTACAGAACTAAAATAAAGACAACCCCAAATGCATAAGATCACCGATCGCCCCCAACTGGGCTCCACTACTGATCGTCTGGAAAAGAAACGTAGTAACATCCTGAGTCCTCATCGAACTCACACTTGAGTTCAGTTGCATCTCCTGGAATGGCATCATTGACACCTGCATCTGGTTTTGGAAGTAATCTGTGAGTCATGGGGACTCAGCAATCTCACACCCTCGCGATCAAGACTATTTAAGCTTATGGGTAGGCAAAGGTAGTGAGGTGGAGCCGCAGCAAGCACTAGCATATATGGTGGCTAACATATGCAAATGAGAGCGAGAAGAGAAGGCAAAGCACGGTCGAGAATCTATGATCAAGAAGTGATCCTAGAAGTACTTACGTTCAAGCATAACACGAGACTATGTTCTCTTCCCGGACTCTGCCGAAAAGAGACCATCACGGTTACACACGTTGTTGATTCATTTTTAATTAAGTTAAGTTTCAGGTTCTCTACAATCGGACATTAACAAATTCCCATCAGCCCATAACCACGGGCATGACTTTCGAAATTTCAAAACCCTGCAGGGGTGTCCCAACTTAGCCCATCACAAGCTCTCACGGTCAACGAAAGATATTCCTTCTCCCAGGACGGCCCGATTAGACTCGGAATCCCGGTTACAAGACATTTTGACAATGGTAAAACAAGACCAGCAAAGCCGCCCGATGTGCCGACAAATCCCGATAGGAGTCGCACGTATCTCGTTCTCAGGGCACACCGGATGAGCCAGAGGTCGGGTTGGCATAGACCCTGGTTGCCCAGGTGGCGCCAGACATCGCTCAGGTTGGACCAACACTTAGAGAAGCACTGGCCCTGGGGGGGGGGTTAAAATAAATATGACCCTTGAGTCCGCGAAACCCAAGGGAAAAGGCTAGGTGGCAAATGGTAAAACCAAGGTTGGGCCTTGCTGGAGGAGTTTTATTCAAGGCAAACTGTCAAGGGGTTCCCATTATAACCCAACCGTGTAAGGAACGCAAAATCAAGGAACATAACACTGGTATGACGGAAACTAGGGCAGCAAGAGTGGAACAAAACACCAGGCATAAGGCCGAGCCTTCCACCCTTTATCAAGTATATAGATGCATTAAAATAGACAAGATATAATAATGATATCCCAACAATAAATATGTTCCAACAAGGAACAAACTCCAATCTTCACCTGCAACTAACAACGCTATAAGAGGGGCTGAGCGAAGCGGTAACATAGCCAAACAACGGTTTGCTAGGACAAGGTGGGTTAGAGGTTTGACATGGCAATAAGGGAGGCATGATAAGCAAGTGGTAGGTATCATAGCAAAGGCATAGCAATAGAGCGAGCATCTAGCAAGCAAAGATAGAAGTGATTTCGAGGGTATGATCATCTTGCCTGCAAAGTTCTCTGAGTTGACGTTAGCTTGATCCTCGTAAGCGTACTCAACTGGTTCCTCGATCACGTACTCATCTCCCGGCTCTACCCAAAGAAATAACACAAGCAAAGGGAGACACAATCAACCACGATGCAATGCACAAGCAACATGATGCAAAACATGGCATGATATGCGGCATGTGATATGCGATGCATATGCATGTTTCGGAAAGGAAAGATTGAACTTGGCATCAACTTGGAAAACCAAGAGTGCCACTGGAAAGATAAGTTGATTTCTGTCGAAATCGATATAAAGATCACCGGAATCGGATGCACGGTTTGCAAATGGCAAGCAAAACAAATATGGCACCGATCTGCGATTAACAGCACGAGGCCATCTAAATGCATCAAGAACAACAAGCTACTACACTCTAACATAACAACAAAGCACATGGCAGGGATCCACTCAAGATGCTTGACAAAATATGAACACTGAGCTACGGCTAATTCACTCAATAGCAGGTTCGAACAAGCATGGCAAAAGTGCAAAAGATATCAGGTTACAGACTTAGTGAAAATAACAAAATGTCAGGAATTTAACATCAGGAAGCAATATTTAGAGCATGATAAAAACATGCTACAGGAACATATCATGGCAAAGCAAGGCATGGCATGAAGCTACTCAAAGCATACAACAAAATTCCCTTACTTACCATGAGCCAAAAGGGATCAGAAAATACAATGGCAACCATGTGAACATAGAAACTTTCGTTAACAGGTTCAGACTTAGTGGAAAACTGGAACATGGCAAAAACAGATTCACTTAGGCATGTTTGCAAGCTCGATGCACCCACCACAAGGCATTGCATGACATACTAAGCATACACCCAGCAAGTAGTCATGGCATAGAAGCTAAACATGGAAAGAAAAACCTCATAGCATGCATGGATCCACTACAACAACCTCAGCAAAATTGCCTAACACGTAAATAATCTGCCAGGAACATTTTAGCAAAAGTAGAGCAAAATTGAGTCAGGCTAGGGTGCTCCATAATTGCAAACAAGGGCATGGATGGATAGAGCATAACAATATCTCAAAATGATCCTTACCGAACATGCTCAAAAGAGGCATGGATCACTCTATAGAAACAAGAATACATGGCATAAAAATATTATCAGGGAAAAGACTTAGAAGATTTCTAAGACCCTGAAATCAGCAACATTACGAGAGCTACTTTGCATGCTTGTGCTAGTCACCACGAAGATCACAAAAATACATGGCATACACCCCTGTAATGATGGCATGACATACTTCAAAACACAAGTAGGGCTCAAGTTCATAGGAGGCACACATTAATCATGGCAAAAATGACAAATGTCCAATTACTGATAAGAATCTGAAACTAACATTGCATAGCACTCTTGCAACAGCATTTAGGGCATCAAGATGAACTCACATGAACATGGTGCAATGGAATGAAATGAAGTACTCGTCGATGTGAACAATTTGATATGCTACACGTCCAAAACGGAGCCACGGATGCAGAGTTATGATGCGATGAAAAATGCTAAACATTACTGGGACTTAGGGCAAAATTAGGTCAACCTCTCAGATCCGGATCTAGATCGGGCGCGTTCTTCAAGGATCACCAGAGGGGGCTCGCCGGATGGGAAGAAATGACCGGACATGGTGGGCGGATCCGGCGAGGTTGGGCGGCGGCGAGGCGATGCGGTGGCGCCGAGGCGCAGCGGAGTGCGTGCGGCGGCGGGGC